>NW_016932202.1:0-560 GCF_001483705.2 Eufriesea mexicana
TGTTCTGCTTGGCTCTGTGGAGTCCAGAGGTAGTGGTCTCGGCACGTTATGCTGCATGTAGTTGGGTTTTAATAGTATGGGTTAAGTTTCGATAGATATGACTTCCGCGGTTTGCGCTGCTATTCTGTGGACTCCTGCGGCCTAGTGCGTTCCATCGTGTACAGTTAGTTTGGATAGGTTTTGTTGGGTTAGGTTAGGATAGCCTTGACATGTGTGTTCAACACTGATATCATATGGACTTCTGTGCTCTAATGTGCTCTATCATATTCAGCTTGTCTCTGGGGTAGCCAGCAATAGTGGACGCGGTACGTTAGGTTCAGGTACTCTACGTTTGGCTATGTAATGTTATGTCAGGTTTGGGAAGTGTACCTTTGGCTTTTGTCCTATACATCGCAATTTGATGACTATCTGCGCTCCGATGTGCTCCAGTATACTCATACACTGGGGATGTCAGCAATAGTGTTCATAGCATGATATGTTGAGTTAGATTTCGTTTAGTGATGTTAGGATTGGCTAGCTTATGGCGGGGTAGCTTTGACTTTTGTACTATACGCTGCTAT
>NW_016932203.1:0-425 GCF_001483705.2 Eufriesea mexicana
ATATTCCTGGTGCCCACGGAGGCGAGCAGAGTGTGATAGCGCTCAGACGGTCGCAGAAGTCCATAGAATAGCAGTGTGCAGCACAAAAGCCAGAGCCGTCGTAACCTAACGCAGCGTAACCAAACCCAACCAAGCGCAACATACCATAGCCGTACGAGCCGCGACCACTATTGCTGGCCTACCGACTGACGAGCAGATTATTGTAGAGTAATGTTGGGCGCAGCAATCCACCGAATGGCAGTGTATAGCACATAAGTCTAAGCTGTAATACCTAACATAACCTAACATAGCCAAACGTAACATAACCGAACGCAGCATAACTCAGACTACCGTGCAGAGACAAATACTTCTGGATTGCCCACAGCCAAGCAGGATATGCCAGAGCACGGAAGAGCACAGAAAGACATCTAATAGCAGTGTATAGC
>NW_016932204.1:0-962 GCF_001483705.2 Eufriesea mexicana
CGCTCTACTCTCCTCTAATATATTGTGCTTAGCTCTGCGGAGACCAGCAATAGTTGTCTATGCTCGTTAGGATGGATAATGATGCGCTTGGTTATTCTACGTTTGGTTAGGTTAGGTAGGATAACTCCGACTATTGTGCTATACACTGCTATTCCCTGGATTTCTTCGCTCTACTCTCCTCTAATATATTGTGCTTAGCTCTGCGGAGACCAGCAATAGTTGTCTATGCTCGTTAGGATGGATAATGATGCGCTTGGTTATTCTACGTTTGGTTAGGTTAGGAGAGGATAGCATTGATTTTTGTGCTATATACTGCTATTCGGTGCACTTGTGCCCCATACTGTACTATAATACGCTCTGCTTGGCCCAGGGGAGGCCAGCAATTGTGGTCTCAGCACGTTAGGTTAGGTTAGATTGCGTTTGGAAATACTACGTTTGGATATGTTAGGATGGGATTACTTTGACTCTTGCGCTATACACTGCTATTCCCTGGATTTCTACGCTCTTCATTGCTACACTATACTCTGCTCGACTCTGGTGAGACCAGCATTAGCGGTCCCGGCATGTTAGGTTGTGTTATATTACGTTCAGGAACGTTTGGTTAACTTAGGTTAGTTTATGAAAGCTACGGCTTTTGTGCTACACAATGCTGTTCGGCGGATTTCTGCACTCTACTGTGATCTAATATGCTCTGCTCGAATATGGGGAGCCTCATAATTGTTGTCTCGGCAATATTAGATTGGGTTTGGCTACGTTTGGTAGTGTTATGTTAGTTTGTGTTAGGTTTGAATATCTTCGAAATACGTGGTACTCGCTGCTGCTCTTTGGACTTCTGCCGTCTACTATACTCTACTATGTTCTGCTTATGCTCTTTGGACTTCTGCCGTCTACTATACTCCACTATGTTCTGCTTGTCTCTCGTGGGGCAGCTGCTGTGGCCACGGCACGTTAGGTTGGGCTAT
>NW_016932205.1:0-689 GCF_001483705.2 Eufriesea mexicana
TCGCAAAGCTATAGAATCTGGCTGGAAGGTTCAATTTTATTGACATTTTCGTCTAATATTGTGTTGAGCGAACTTGCTTGTATAAATAAGGAGGAAAGATTCTGTTGGCGTGCTGTGGGCATTGCAATGCTGCAGAATCTGGACGGAAAATTCAATTTCATTGACATTTTCGACTAATATTGAGGTGAGCTATCTTTCTTGCATAAATAAGGAGGAAAGATTCAATTGGCATGCTAATTCAATTGGCATGCTATAACCAATGCATAGCTATAGTATCTGGCTGGAAAATACATTTTTATTGACATTTACGACTAATATCGTGGTAACCTAATTTCCTTGCACACGTAAGTGGGAAAGATACCTTTGCCGTGCCGTAACCTTTGCAATGATATGGACTCTAGCAGGAAAATGCATTTTTACTGACATTTTCTATTAATATCGTGGTGCGCCACCTTTTTTGCAAAGAAAAGGAGTAAAGATTCTATTGGCTTGCTATTACCATTGCAACGCTACAGAATCTCCTTGGAAAATTCAATTATATTGACATTTTCGACTAATATCGTGGTGAGCTAACTTTTTTACATCAATAAGGAGGAAAGATCCACTTGGCGTGTTATAGCCATTGGAATGCTGTAGAATCTCACTGGAAAGTTCAATTTTATTGACATTTACGACTAATATCGTGGTGA
>NW_016932206.1:0-305 GCF_001483705.2 Eufriesea mexicana
CTGCTGAAATGGATAGTTTAGCATTTATCGAAGACAATATGAATAAATACGATTACGTGAATAATTTAAATTTTGAAAAGTAATTCAAAGAGCAGTGTTGAAAAATTAGAAATTTTAGACCGCTTTAAATTTGATAGGGACTACGATCCTAAACACGCGTTGCATGTAGCTAGGACATGACTTCTTACTATTATAACTCAATTGCAACTAACGTATCCGAAATCCCCCCCCCTCTTTTTTTTATACATTACATTGATATACACAATTCACACATACCTCAATCATTACGAGCATACTCATTTATC
>NW_016932207.1:0-641 GCF_001483705.2 Eufriesea mexicana
ATCGCAGAGGACGATAGAACGCCAGTGTATAGCGCGGAGTACCATAGAATGCCAGTGTATATCACAAGGGTCAAAGATTTCCAAACCGAACCCAAAGAAACCTGCCCTAGCCAAACGTAACTTAAATCAACCTAGCGCGCCGCGACCACCATTGCTGGCTTTCGGAGAGTAGAGCATAGTATAGTAGAGCAATGTAGAGCGCAGAAATTCGCCGAAGAGCCGTGCTTAGCATAAAAGTCAAGGCTACCCTATCCTAACCTAACCAAACGTTGCATAACCGAACGTTATCTATCTCAACCTAGCGTGCCGATACCACAATTGCTGGCCTTCGCAGAAACAAGCTGAATATACTGGAGCACAGTACTGTGCAGGAATCCACCGAACAGCAGTGCGCTGCACAAGATTCAATGCTACCCTCTCATAACCCAATCAATCGTAACATATCCGGCCGTAGCCCAACACAATATGACGTGCCGAGACCACTCTTGGTGGCCTACCCAGGGCCAAGCAGAAAATAGTACAGCACAGTAGAGCAAATCCACCGAATAACTGTGTACAGTACGGTAGACAAAGCTATAGTTACCGAATCCGACATAGCCTAACCAAACCAAACGTAACGTATCACAGCCTAACGTGCCGAC
>NW_016932208.1:0-595 GCF_001483705.2 Eufriesea mexicana
GGATGGATGGATGTATGAGTGGATGGATGTATGGATGGCTGCATGCATGGATGTATGTACGGACGTATTTACGGATGTATCTATGGATTTATGTATGGATGAGTCTATGGGGGTATGCATGGTAGTATGGAAGTACGTATGGATGGATGAGTGCATGGATGGGTGGATTTATGGATGTATGGATGTGTGGATGTATGGATGTACGTATGAATGAATGTACTGGTGTATGTATGAATGGATGTATGTATTGATGTCTGTATGGATGCATGTATGGATGGATGAATGGGTGGGTGGATGTATGGATCGATGGATGTATGGATCGATGGATGTATGGATGGTTGGATGTAGGGGTGGATGGATGTATGGAAGTATTGGTATATGGATGTTTGGATGCATGAATGTATGTATGGATTAATGAATGGATGGATAGATGTTTGGATCGATGGATGTATGGATGGGTGGCTGTATGGCTGGATGGTTGTACGGAAGGATGGGTGTATGGATGAATTAAGGTATGGATGTATGTATGGACGGATGTATGCTTGTATGAATGGATGGCTGTATATATGTATGGATGTATGGATTCATGGACGTA
>NW_016932209.1:0-439 GCF_001483705.2 Eufriesea mexicana
ATGCAAGCGGCGGAGCAGGGGCTCGCAACCAGTACATTGATAATCATCCCGGGGAAGCCGGACTATTTGCCGAGAAGTGAATGTACGCTTATAGTTATCGAGGAGCTCGTGCGTACGCTCCCAGTGGCAGCCGGGCGGGGTGCGCTTGCCCGAGTGCCGGAGCAAGCGAGCTAAACCGCCGGCGGGCGCGCGCGACCTCTACTGGCGACCTCGGCGGACACTGTCGCGGGTGCTACCCGTGGCGGGCCCGTTGACGCCCCGGCGAAGGCGCCGGTCGCGGCTCAGGTCGTAGCTGGGAAGGACGCAGAGTCCGGCCGGTCTCTCGTCATCGGTAGGCGCGAGAAGCGAGCGCAGCGGCAGGCGGCCGCTGCCCCGCATCTGCCCGCGAAGACTGGAGCGATGCACGGTCACGACATGATGAAGAGCGGGGGCAAGCAGG
>NW_016932210.1:0-10111 GCF_001483705.2 Eufriesea mexicana
CTATTGGGGTGAAATAGCCATTTGAATGCTATAGAATCTGCCTGGAAATTACAATTTTATTGAGATTTTCGAGATATATCGTGGTGAACTAACTTTCTTGCATAAATAAGGATGAAATATTCTATTGGCGTGCTATAGGCATTGCAATGCTATAGAATCTGGATGGAAAATTCATTTTTAAGACACTTTCGACTGTTATCGTGGTGAACTAACTTTCTTGCATAAATAAGGATGAAATATTCTATTGGCGTGCTATAGGCATTGCAATGCTATAGAATCTGGATGGAAAATTCATTTTTAAGACACTTTCGACTGTTATCGTGGTGAACTAACTTTCTTGCATAAATAAACGTGAAATATACTACTGGCCTGCTATAGCCATGGTAATGCTATAGTATCTGCCTGGAAAATTAAATTTTATTGACAATATCGGCTACTATCGTGGTGACCTAGCTTTCTTGCGTATAGAAGGAAGAAAGGTTCTACTGGCGTACTATAGTCACTGCAATCCTACAGAACCTGGCTGCAAAATTCAATTGTATTGACATTTTCGACTAGTACCGTGGTGAGCTAAGTTTCCTACATAAGTAAAGAAGAAATATCCTATTGCCGTGCTATAGTCATTGCGTTGCTATAGAATCTGGCTGGAATATTCGATTTTATGCACATTTTCGACTGATATCGTGGTGAGCTACCTTTCCCGCCTAAATAATGAGGAAAGATACTATTGGCCTGCTATAGCCGTTGCACTGTTATAGAATCTGGTTGGAAAATTCATTTTTACAGACATTTTCGACTGATATCGTTGAGAACTAACTTTCTTGCATAAATAAGGGTGAAATATACTATTGGCGTGCTATAGCCATGGTAATGCTATAGAATCTGGCGTGGAAATACCATTTTATTGACATTACCAACTACTATCGTGGTGACCTAACTTTCTTGCGTATACAAGGAGGAAGGATTCTCCTTCCGTACTATAGTCATTGCAGTCCTATAGTATCTGGCTGGAAAAATCAATTTTATTGACATTTTCGACTAATATCGAGGTGACATAACTTTCTTGCATATATGAGTAGGAAACATACTTCTGGCTTGCTATAGCCATGGTAATGCTATAGAATCCGGCAGGAAAAGTCAAATTTATTGTAGTTATCGACAACTATCGTGGTGACCTAACTTTCTTGCATATACAAGCAGGGAAGATTCTCCTGGCGTACTATAGTCATTGCAATCCCATAGAATCTGGCTGGAAAATTCATTTTTATGACATTTGCGACTGATATCGTGGTGAACTAACTTTCTTGCATAAATAGGGGTGAAATATACTATTGGCGTGCTATAGCCATGGCATTGCTTTAGAATCAGGCTGGAAAATTCAATTTTATTGATATTTTCGAAACACATCGTGGTCGCCTAACTTTCTCATATAAATATGGACGAATTATTCTATTGGCGTGCTAAAGCCACAGCAAAGGCATAGAATCTAGCAGGAAAACTCGATTTTATGGACATTTTCCACTGATATCGAGGTGAGCTACCTTTCCCGCACAAATAATGAGAAACTATGCTATTGGCGTGTTATAGCCATTGCACTGCTATAGAATGAGGTTGGAAAATTTATTCTTAATGACATTTTCGACTGATATCGTGGTGAACTAGCTTTCTTGCACAAATAAGGGTGAAATAAACCATTGGCGTGCTATAGCGATGCTAATGCTATAGAATCTGGTTGGAAAAATCAATTTTATTGACTTTATCGACAACTATCGTGGTTACCTGACTTTCTTGCATATATAAGGAGGGAAGATTTACTGACGTACTATAGTCGTTGCAATCCTATAGAATCTGGCTGGAAAATTCAATTTTATTGACGTTTTCGACTAATATCGTTGTGAGCGATGTTCTTTGCATAAATAAGCAGGAAATATTCCATTGGCGTGCTATAGCCATTGCACTGCAATAGAATCTGCTAGGAAAATTCATTTTCATTGACATTTTCGACTGATATCGTAGTGAACTAACTTTCTTGCCTAAATAAGGGTGAAATATACTTTTGGCCTGCTATAGCCACGGTAATGCTAAAGAATCTGGCGCGAAAATTCAATTTTATTGACATTACCGACTACTATCGTGGTGACCTAGCTTACTCGCATATAGGCGGAAGAAAGGTTCCACTGGCGTACTATAGTCACTGCAATCCTATAGGACCAGGCTGGAAAATTCAATTTTAAAGACATTTTCGACTAATATCATGGTTAGCTAACTTTCTTGCATAAGGAAGGAAGAAATATATTATTGGCGCGCTGTAGCCACTGCAATACTATAGAATCTGGTTGGCAAATTGAACTTTATTGGCATTTTCGGCTCATATCGTGGTTACCTAACTTTCTTACATAAATATAGAGGAAAGATTCTATTGGGGTGAAATAGCCATTTGAATGCTATAGAATCTGCCTGGAAATTACAATTTTATTGAGATTTTCGAGATATATCGTGGTGAACTAACTTTCTTGCATAAATAAGGATGAAATATTCTATTGGCGCTCTATATCCATTGCAATGCTACAGAACCTGGATGGAAAACGCGATTTTATGGACATTTTCGACTGATATCGTGGTGAGCAAACTTTCCCGCATAAATAATGAGAAAAGATACTATTGGCGTGCTATAGCCACTGCAGTGCTATAGAATCTGGTTGGAAAATTCATTTTTAAGACACTTTCGACTGTTATCGTGGTGAACTAACTTTCTTGCATAAATAAACGTGAAATATACTACTGGCCTGCTATAGCCATGGTAATGCTATAGTATCTGCCTGGAAAATTAAATTTTATTGACAATATCGGCTACTATCGTGGTGACCTAGCTTTCTTGCGTATAGAAGGAAGAAAGGTTCTACTGGCGTACTATAGTCACTGCAATCCTACAGAACCTGGCTGCAAAATTCAATTGTATTGACATTTTCGACTAGTACCGTGGTGAGCTAAGTTTCCTACATAAGTAAAGAAGAAATATCCTATTGCCGTGCTATAGTCATTGCGTTGCTATAGAATCTGGCTGGAATATTCGATTTTATGCACATTTTCGACTGATATCGTGGTGAGCTACCTTTCCCGCCTAAATAATGAGGAAAGATACTATTGGCCTGCTATAGCCGTTGCACTGTTATAGAATCTGGTTGGAAAATTCATTTTTACAGACATTTTCGACTGATATCGTTGAGAACTAACTTTCTTGCATAAATAAGGGTGAAATATACTATTGGCGTGCTATAGCCATGGTAATGCTATAGAATCTGGCGTGGAAATACCATTTTATTGACATTACCAACTACTATCGTGGTGACCTAACTTTCTTGCGTATACAAGGAGGAAGGATTCTCCTTCCGTACTATAGTCATTGCAGTCCTATAGTATCTGGCTGGAAAAATCAATTTTATTGACATTTTCGACTAATATCGAGGTGACATAACTTTCTTGCATATATGAGTAGGAAACATACTTCTGGCTTGCTATAGCCATGGTAATGCTATAGAATCCGGCAGGAAAAGTCAAATTTATTGTAGTTATCGACAACTATCGTGGTGACCTAACTTTCTTGCATATACAAGCAGGGAAGATTCTCCTGGCGTACTATAGTCATTGCAATCCCATAGAATCTGGCTGGAAAATTCATTTTTATGACATTTGCGACTGATATCGTGGTGAACTAACTTTCTTGCATAAATAGGGGTGAAATATACTATTGGCGTGCTATAGCCATGGCATTGCTTTAGAATCAGGCTGGAAAATTCAATTTTATTGATATTTTCGAAACACATCGTGGTCGCCTAACTTTCTCATATAAATATGGACGAATTATTCTATTGGCGTGCTAAAGCCACAGCAAAGGCATAGAATCTAGCAGGAAAACTCGATTTTATGGACATTTTCCACTGATATCGAGGTGAGCTACCTTTCCCGCACAAATAATGAGAAACGATGCTATTGGCGTGTTATAGCCATTGCACTGCTATAGAATGAGGTTGGAAAATATATTTTTAATGACATTTTCGACTGATACCGTGGTGAACTAGCTTTCTTGCACTAATAAGGGTGAAATAAACCATTGGCGTGCTATAGCCATGCTAATGCTATAGAATCTGGTTGGAAAAATTAATTTTATTGACTTTATCGACAGCTATCGTGGTTACCTGACTTTCTTGCATATATAAGGAGGGAAGATTTACTGACGTACTATAGTCGTTGCAATCCTATAGAATCTGGCTGGAAAATTTAATTTTATTGACGTTTTCGACTAATATCGTGGTGAGCGAGGTTCTTTGCATAAATAAGCAGGAAATATTCTATTGGCGTGCTATAGCCATTGCACTGCCATAGAATCTGCTTGCAAAATTCATTTTCATTGACATTTTCGACTGATATCGTAGTGAACTAACTTTCTTGCCTAAATAAGGGTGAAATATACTGATGGCCTGCTATAGTCATGGTAATGCTAAAGAATCTGGCGCGAAAATTCCATTTTATTGACATTACCGACTACTATCGTGGTGACCTAGCTTACTCGCATATACAAGGAAGAAAGGTTCTACTGGCGTACTATAGTCACTGCAATCCTATAGGACCATGCTGGAAAATTCAATTTTATGGGCATTTTCGACTAGTAACATGGTTAGCTAACTTTCTTGCATAAGTAAGGAAGAAATATATTATTGGCGCTCTGTAGCCATTGCAATACTATAGAATCTGGTTGGCAAATTGAATTTTATTGACATTTTCGGCTCATATCGTGGATAGCTAACTTTCTTACATAAATATAGCGGAAAAATTCTATTGGGGTGAAATAGCCATTTGAATGCAATAAAATCTGCCTGGAAATTACAATTTTATTGACATTTTCGAGATATATCGTGGTGAACTAACTTTCTTGCATATATAAGGATGAAATATTCTATTGGCGATCTATATCCATTGCAATGCTGCAGAACCTGGATGGAAAACGCGATTTTATGGAGATTTTCGACTGATATCGTGGTGAGCAACCTTTCCCGCATAAATAATGAGAAAAGATACTATTGGCGTGCTATAGCCATTGCAGTGCTATAGAATCTGGTTGGAAAATTCATTTTTAAGACACTTTCGACTGATATCGTGGTGAACTAACTTTCTTGCATAAATAAGCGTGAAATATACTATTGGCCTGCTATAGCCATGGTAATGCTATAGAATCTGTCTGGAAAAATCAATTTTATTGACAATATCGGCTACTATCGTGGTGACCTAGCTTTCTTGCATATAGTAGGAAGAAAGGTTCTGCTGGCGTACTATAGTCACTGCAATCCTACAGAACCTGGCTGGAAAATTCAATTATATTGTCATTTTCGACTAGTATCGTGGTGAGCTAAGTTTCCTACATAAGTAAAGAAGAAATATCCTATTGCCGTGCTATAGTCATTGCGCTGCTATAGAGTCTGGCTGGAATATTCGATTTTATGGACATTTTCGACTGATATCGTGGTGAGCTACCTTTCCCGCCTAAATAATGTGAAAAGATACTATTGGCCTGCTATAGCCGTTGCACTGATATAGAATCTGGTTGGAAAATTCATTTTTACAGACATTTTCGACTGATATCGTTGAGAACTAACTTTCTTGCATAAATAAGGGTGAAATATACTATTGGCGTGCTATAGCCATGGTAATGCTATAGAATCTGAGATAGAATCTGGCGTGAAAATACCATTTTATTGACATTACCGACTACTATCGTGGTGACCTAACTTTCTTGCGTATACAAGGAGGAAAGATTCTCCTTCCGTACTATAGTCATTGCAGTCCTATAGTATCTGGCTGAAAAAATCAATTTTATTGACATTTTCGACTAATATCGAGGTGACATAACTTTCTTGCATATATGAGTAGGAAACATACTTCTGGCGTGCTATAGCCATGGTAATGCTATAGAATCCGGCAGGAAAAATCAATTTAATTGTAGTTATCGACAACTATCTTGGTGACCTAACTTTCTTGCATATACAAGCAGGGAAGATTCTACTGGCGTACTATAGTCATTGCAATCCCATAGAATCTGGCTGGAAAATTCATTTCTATGACATTTTCGACTGATATCGTGGTGAACTAACTTTCTTGCATAAATAGGGGTGAAATATACTATTGGCGTGCTATAGCCATGCTAATGCTATAGAATCTGGTTGGAAAATTCATTTTTACAGACATTTTCGACTGATATCGTGGTGAACTAACTTTCTTGCATAAATAGGGGTGAAATATACTATTGGCGTGCTATAGCCATGCTAATGCTATAGAATCTGGTTGGAAAATTCATTTTTACAGACATTTTCGACTGATATCGTGGTGAACTAACTTTCTTGCATAAATAGGGGTGAAATATACTATTGGCGTGCTATAGCCATGCTAATGCTATAGAATCTGGTTGGAAAATTCATTTTTACAGACATTTTCGACTGATATCGTGGTGAACTAACTTTCTTGCATAAATAGGGGTGAAATATACTATTGGCGTGCTATAGCCATGCTAATGCTATAGAATCTGGTTGGAAAATTCATTTTTACAGACATTTTCGACTGATATCGTGGTGAACTAACTTTCTTGCATAAATAGGGGTGAAATATACTATTGGCGTGCTATAGCCATGCTAATGCTATAGAATCTGGTTGGAAAATTCATTTTTACAGACATTTTCGACTGATATCGTGGTGAACTAACTTTCTTGCATAAATAGGGGTGAAATATACTATTGGCGTGCTATAGCCATGCTAATGCTATAGAATCTGGTTGGAAAATTCATTTTTACAGACATTTTCGACTGATATCGTGGTGAACTAACTTTCTTGCATAAATAGGGGTGAAATATACTATTGGCGTGCTATAGCCATGCTAATGCTATAGAATCTGGTTGGAAAATTCATTTTTACAGACATTTTCGACTGATATCGTGGTGAACTAACTTTCTTGCATAAATAGGGGTGAAATATACTATTGGCGTGCTATAGCCATGCTAATGCTATAGAATCTGGTTGGAAAATTCATTTTTACAGACATTTTCGACTGATATCGTGGTGAACTAACTTTCTTGCATAAATAGGGGTGAAATATACTATTGGCGTGCTATAGCCATGCTAATGCTATAGAATCTGGTTGGAAAATTCATTTTTACAGACATTTTCGACTGATATCGTGGTGAACTAACTTTCTTGCATAAATAGGGGTGAAATATACTATTGGCGTGCTATAGCCATGCTAATGCTATAGAATCTGGTTGGAAAATTCATTTTTACAGACATTTTCGACTGATATCGTGGTGAACTAACTTTCTTGCATAAATAGGGGTGAAATATACTATTGGCGTGCTATAGCCATGCTAATGCTATAGAATCTGGTTGGAAAATTCATTTTTACAGACATTTTCGACTGATATCGTGGTGAACTAACTTTCTTGCATAAATAAGGAAGAAATATAACTTTCTTGCATAAGTAAGGAAGAAATATATTATTGGCGCGCTGTAGCCACTGCAATACTATAGAATCTGTTTGGCAAATTGAATTTTATTGACATTTTCGGCTCATATCGTGGTTACCTAACTTTCTTATATAAATATAGCGGAAAGATTCTATTGGTGTGAAATAGCCATTTGAATGCTATAGAATCTGCCTGGAAATTACAATTTTATTGACATTTTCGAGATATATCGTGGTGAACTAACTTTCTTGAATAAATAAGGATGAAATATTCTATTGGCGCTCTATATCCATGCAATGCTACAGAACCTGGATGGAAAACGCGATTTTATGGACATTTTCGACTGATATCGTGGTGAGCAACCTTTCCCGCATAAATAATGAGAAAAGATACTATTGGGGTGCTATAGCCATTGCAGTGCTATAGAATCTGGTTGGAAAATTCATTTTTAAGACTCTTTCGACTGATATCGTGGTGAACTAACTTTCTTGCATAAATAAGCGTGAAATATACTATTGGCCTGCTATAGCCATGGTAATGCTCTAGAATCTGTCTGGAAAATTAAATTTTATTGACAATATCGGCTACTATCGTGGTGACCTAGCTAACTCGCATATAGAAGGAAGAAAGGTTCTACTGGCGTACTATAGTCGCTGCAATCCTTTAGGACCAGGCTGGAAACTTCAATTTTACAGACATTTTCGACTAATGTCATGGTTAGCTAAATTTCTTGCATAAGCAAGGAAGAAACATATTATTGGCGCTCTGTAGCCATTGCAATACTATAGAATCTGTTTGGCAAATTGAATTTTATTGACATTTTCGGCTCATATCGTGGTTACGTAACTTTCTTAGATAAATATGGATGAAAGATTCTATTGGGGTGAAATAGCCATTTGAATGCTATAGAATCTGCCTGGAAAATACAATTTGATTGACATTTTCGACAAATATCGTGGTGAACTAACTTTCTTGCATAAATAAGTATGAAATAGACTATTGGCGCTCTATATCCATTGCAATGCTACAGAACCTGGATGGACAACGCGATTTTAAGGACATTTTCGACTGATATCGTGGTGAGCAACCTTTCCCGCATAAATAATGAGAAAAGATGCTATTGGCGTGCTATAGCCATTGCAGTGCTGTAGAATCTGGTTGGAAAATTCATTTTTAAGACACTTTCGACTGATATCATGGTGAACTAACTTTCTTGCATAAATAAGCGTGAAATATACTATTGGCCTGCTATATCCATGGTAATGCTATAGAATCTGGCGTGAAAATACCATTTTATTGACATTTTCGAATCACATCGTGGTCACCTAACTTTCTCGTATAAATATGGACGAATTATTCTACTGGCGTGCAATAGCCATAGCAAAGGTTTAGAGTCTGGCAGGAAAATTTAATTTTATTGACGTTTTCGACTAATATCGTGGTGGCCGTGGTTTTTTGCATAAAGAAGGAGGAAATATCCTATTGTCGTGCTATAGCCATTGCAATGCCATAGAATCAGGTTGGAAAATTCATTTTTATAGACAGTTTCGACTGATATCATGGTGAACTAACTTTCTTGCGTAATTAAGGAAGAAATATCCTTTTGGCGTGCTATAGTGACTGCGATGCTATAGAGTCTGGCTGGAATATTCAATTTTATTGACATTTTCTACTAATATCGTGGTGACCAAACTTTTTTAGAATATTCAATTTTATTGACATTTTCTACTAATATCGTGGTGACCAAACTTTTTTGCATATATAAGGAAGAAAGATACTACTGGCGTGCTACAGTCATTGCTATGCGATAGAATCTGCCTGGAAAATTCAATTTTATTGATGTTTTCGAATAGCATCGAGGTCACCTAACTTTCTTGTATAAATATGGACGAATTATTCTATTGGCGAGCTATAGCCATAGCAAAGGAACAGAGTCTGGCAGGAAAATAAAATTTTATTGACATTTTCGACTAATACGTGGTGAACCAAGTTTCTTGCATGAATAAGGGTGAAATATACTATTGGCGTGTTATGGCCATGGTAATGCTAAGGATCTGGCTGGAAAATACAATTTTATTGACATTGTCGACTACTATCGTGGTGGTCTATCTTTCTTGCATATAGAAGGAGGCAAGGTTCTCCTGTCGTACTATAGTCAATGCAATCCTATAGAATCTGACTGGAAAATTCTATTTTATTTACATTTTCGACTGATATCGTTGTCAGCTAACCTTCTTGCATATTTGAGGATGAAATATCCTATTGTCGTGCTATAGCCGTTGCAATGCCATAGAATCCGGTTAGAAAATTCATTTTTATAGACATTTTCGACTGATATCTTGCTGAACTATCTTTCTTGCATAAATAAGGGTGAAATATACTAACGGCTTGCTACAGCCATGGTAATGCTATAGAATCTGACTGGAAAATTCAATTTTATTGACATTATCGACTGCTATAGTGGTGGCCTAACTTTCTTCCACATGGAAAGAGGAAAGGTTCTTCTGGCGTACTATAGTCACTTCAATGCTATAGAACCAGGCTGGAAAATTCAATTTTATTGGCATTTTCGATTAATATTGTGGTAAGCTAACTTTCTTGCATAA
>NW_016932211.1:0-1036 GCF_001483705.2 Eufriesea mexicana
GTCGTGGTTAGCTAACTTTCTTGCGTAAATAAGGAGGAAAAGTTCCATTGGCGTGCTGTTACCTCTGCAGTGCAACAGAATCTGGCTGGAAATTATAATTATATTGACAAGTTCGACTGATATCGGTGTGAGCTTACTTCCTTACATAAATAAGGAGGAAAGATTCTATTGGCGTGCTACTGCCATTGCAATGCTATAGAAACAGGATGGAAAGTTCAATTTTATTGACATTTTCAACCGATATCGTGGTGAGCTAACTTCGTTGCATAGATAAGGAGAAAAGATTCTATTGGGGTACAGTAGCCATCGCAATGGCACAGAGTCTGCATGGAAAATTCAATTTTAGTGACATTTTCAAAATAATATCGTGGTGGTCTGTCTTTCATGCATAAATAAGGAGGAAAGATTCTATTGGCGTGCTATTTCCATTGCAATGCTACAGAATCTGGCTGGGAAATTTAATTTTATTAACATTTTCGGCTAGTATCGCGGTGAGCTAACCTCCTTTCATAGATAAGGAGGAAAAATTCTATTGGCGTGCAATAGCCATCGCAATGCTATAGAATCTGCAAGGAAAATTCAATTTTATTGGCATTTTCAAATAATATCGTGGTGAGCTAACTTTCTTACATGAATTAGGAGGAAAGATCGTATTTGCGTGCTATAGCCATTGCAATGATATATAATATGGATGGAAAATCCAATTTTATTAACATTTTCTTCTAATATCGTGGTGAGCTAACTTTTTTGCATAAATAATGAGGAAAGATTACATTTGCGCGCTATACCCGTTGCAGTGCTATAGATGCTGGATCGAAAATTCAATTTTATTGACATTCTCGTATAATATCGTGGTGAGGGAACCTTCTTGCATAAATAAGTAGGAAAGATTCTATTGTGGTGCTATTTCCATTGCAATGCTACAGAATCTGGCTGGGAAACTAAATTTTCTTGACATTTACGACTAATATCGTGGTGAGCTAACTTTTTTGCCTAAATAAGGAAGGAAGAAACTATTGGCGTCCTATAGCCTTTG
>NW_016932212.1:0-560 GCF_001483705.2 Eufriesea mexicana
ATAACCTGCTACAATTTGATGAATAGACCATCTAACGTTCTCAATTCAATGGTAGGTATAGCCTTCTACTTACCATAGAATAGGTATATTCAAAATACGTAGCATACTATAGTATGATGAATAGATCACCTATCGTTCTCAACGGAATGATAGGTATAGCCATCTATTTACCATAGAATAAGTCAGTTAAAAATTCATAACCTGTTATAACTCGATGAATAGATCACCTAACGCTCTCTATCCAAAGGTAGGTATTGCCATCTACTTACCTGAGAATAAGTCAATTCAAAATCTATTAACTGGTATAATTTGATGAATAGATTACCTAACATTCTCAATCCAATGATATGTATTGCCATCTACTTAACATAGAATAAGTCTATTAAAAATTCATAACCTGTTATAGCTCGATGAATAGATCACCTAACATTCTCAATCCAATGGTAGGTATAGCCATCTACTTTCCATAGAGTAGGTCTATTAAAAATTCATAACCCGCTATAGTTTGACGGATAGATCTAACGTTCTCAATCCAATGGTAGGTATATCCATCTACCTAC
>NW_016932213.1:0-268 GCF_001483705.2 Eufriesea mexicana
ATCTTTGACTTTCGCGCTACACACTGCTATACGGGGGGTTCCTGCGATCGGCTGTGCTCTACTATAATATTTTTGGCCCTGGGGAGACCAGATGTAGGGGTTGCGGTAGCTTATGTTGAGTTATGCTACGGTTGGTTACGTTACGTTAGGATAAGTTTGGGTAGGATAGCTGTGACTTCCGTGCTATACACTGTTATTCGTTGGACTTCTCTTATTTACTGTGCTCAACTACATTCTGCTTGGCTCAGGGGGGCCGAGAGCAGTGTTC
>NW_016932213.1:442-1306 GCF_001483705.2 Eufriesea mexicana
CCATGTTAGGTTGAGTTGTATTACGCTTGGCTAGGTTAGGACGGGCTACTTCAACTTTTGTGCTATGCACTGCTGTTCTCCGGATGTCTGTGTTCTAATGTGCTCTAATATGCTCTGCTTGGCTCTGGGGTGGCAAGTAATAGTGGTCTCGGCACGTTTGGTTGAGTAACGTTACTTTTCGTTAGGTTAGGTTAGGATGATTCCGTTAGGATTTCTTCGACTTTTGTGCTGTAAGCAGCTATTCGGGTGTTTCCTGCGCTCTTCATTGCTCCACTATAGTCTGCTCTTCGTTATGGAGGTGAGCAATATAGGTCGTTGCACGTAAGGCTCTGTCAGGTTACGTTTGGTAAGGTATGGTTAGGTCATGTTTTGTTGGTACGGCTATGACATTCGTACTGTACACCGCTATTAGGTGAATTTCTATGATCTACCGAGATCTTCTACATTCCGCATGGATGATGGGTGGTCTGGAGCAGTGCTCGCGGCACGTTATGTTGAGTTATGTTACGTTTGGTTGGGTTAGGTTAGGTAAGTTTGGCCAGGGTGTCACAGACGTTCGTGATATACACAGTTATTTGGTAGATTCCTATGATCGAATGTCCTCTACTGTATTCTGCTTGGCTCTGTGGAGACCGGTAGCAGTGGTTGCGGCACGCTATGTTGGGATACTCTAAGTTCGGTTAGGTTAGGTTTGGTCAGGTTATGTTAAGGTATCTTCGACTTTTGTGCTATTCACTGTAATGCGGATTATTTCTGCGAAATAATGTGATCTGGTACACTCTGCTGGTCTCCGTCGAGGTTAGCAATACTTGTGTGGCAATGTTAGTTGCAGTTATATTATGTTTGCACATGTTACGTTTGGCT
>NW_016932214.1:0-1013 GCF_001483705.2 Eufriesea mexicana
ATTCTGCTTGGCTCTGGGGCGGCCAGCAATAGTGTCCTCGGCACGATAGTATGAGTTAGATTAGGTTGAGTTATATCAAGTTTGGTTAGGTTAGTGCACGACAGCCTTGACTTTTGTACTATGCATTGCTATACGGTGCATTTCTGCTTTCTGCTGTGCTCTAATATGTTCTGCTTGGCTCCGGCGAGCCCAGAAATAACGGTCTAATCGCGTTATGTTGAGATACGCTACGTTTGAATAGGTTTGGTTAGGACAGGTTAGGTTAGGGTATCTTCCACCTTTGTGCTGTGCACTGCAATGCGATTGACATCTTCGCTCTGTTGTCATATAGTATATTCTGCTTGGCTCTGGGGAGGCCAGAAATCGAGGCCGCGGGACGTTATGTCGAGTTAGGTTACGTGTGGTTGTGTCACGATTGATTATGTTACGTTATGGTAGCTTTGAATTTTGTGCTATACAGAGCAATGTAGCGGATTTCGGCGCTCCAATGTGCTCTAGTATATTCTGGTCGGCTCTGGGGAGGCTAGTAGTATTAGTCACGTAACGATATGTTGAGTTAAACTACGTCTGCGTTGCTCAGGTTGTTTCAGGTTAGGTATGTATACGTTAGACTTTTGTGCTATTCACTTCAATGCGGTGGACATCTGCGCACTACTGTGCCGTAACACTTTCTGCATGTCCCTGTGGATGCCAGCAATATGCTTCTCATCATGTTAGGTTTAGCTATGCTATGTTTGAGTATGTCACGTTTGGATAGGTCAGGATGGGCTCTTACGTCTCTTGTGTTTTGCACTGCTTTCCGCCGGATTTCTGTGATCTAAAGTGCTCTACTACATTCTACTTCGCTCTGGGGAGGCCAGGAGCAGTGGTAGCGGCCAGTCCTTTTGGGTTATGCTGCGTTTGCTACGGTTAGATTAAGTCACGTTCGGTTTGGGCATCTAATGCTTTTCTGCCATTCACTGCAATGCGGTGAGATACTGCGCTGCACTGTGCTCTAGTACATTCCGCTTGTC
>NW_016932215.1:0-5084 GCF_001483705.2 Eufriesea mexicana
TTATGCTGCGTTTGGTCAGTCTAGGAGAGCATAGCTTTGACTTTTGTGCAATACACTGCCATTTGATGGATTTCTCAGCGCTACTGAGCTTTAATATGCTCTGCTTCGCTCTGGGGAGGCCAGAGACAGAGGCCGCGGCATGTTATGCTGAGCTTGATTACGTTTGGTTAGCTTAAGTTTGCGTGGGTTAGGTTTGGACATCCTTGACTTTTCCGCCATACACATCGATTTTACGGATTTCTGCGTCCTACTCTGGCCTGGTGTACTTAGCGTGTCCCTGAGGAGGCCAGCAATGGCGGTCGCGACGCGATAGGTGTAGTTACATTGCGCTTGGTTGGGTTACCTTACGTCGGATTAGTGAGGGATAACGTTGACTTTGGTGCTAGAAAGTGCTTTTCCATGGACTTAAACTTCCATGGCTCTAAATTGCACAATCGCAATCTGCCTGTCTCCGGGGTCGCTAGGAATAGTGGTAGTGGTAGGTTAGGTTGAGTTGTATCGCGGTCGGCTAGGATAGGTTAGGCTATGTTTGGTAGGTACAGCTACGACTTTCGTGCTATATACTGCTACTCTGTGATACCTGACCTCTACTGTGCTCTACTTTAATCTACTTAGCCCTGTGAAGGCCAGTAATATGGGTCGTGGCACGTTATGATGCGTTTGTCCGAGTCAGGCTAAGTAATGTTAGCTTGGGTTAGGTTGGGATACCTTTGTCTTTTTTGCTGTACACTGCATTGCGGTGTATTAGTGCGTTCTACTTTTCTCTAGTATATCCTGTTTAAATCTGTTGGAACAAGAAATATTGCTCCAGGCCCGCTGCGTTCGGCTATGTTACGTTTGCTTATGTTAGGATAAGTTAGCTTCGACTATTGTACTGTGCAATGCGCTTTTAAGGATTTCTGCACTCTACTCTCCTGTATTATGTTCTGCTTGGCAATGGGGAGGGCAGTAATAGTGGTCTGGGCATGTTAGAATTAGTTAGACTTCGTTTGGTTGCGTTACGCTTGGTCAGGTTAGCACATAATAGATTTGTCTTTTGCGCTATGCACTGCAATTCGGATGCTTCCTGCGCTCTTCGTTGCCCTAAAATACCTGACTCGACCCTGGGAAGGCCGTCATTAGTTCTCGCGGCACGTTAGGTTGTGTTCGATTGCGTTGGGTTTCGTTTGGTTATGTTTGGATGGGGTAGCTTTTACTTTTGTGCAAGACGCTGCTATTTCGTGGATTTCTGCTGTGTTCAAATATTCTCCTGTTTGCTTTCGGGAGGCCAGTAGTTGCGGCTGCGGCGCGTTAGGTTGTGTTGGGTTAGGTTTGGCTAGGCAATGTTCCTTTGGGTTCGTTTCGCATATCTTTGGCATTTGTGCCATTGTGCAACGACATTCTATGAACTCCTGCGCTCTACTCTCCTCTAATGAGCACTGCTTTGCGATGGGGTGGCCATTAATAGTGGCA
Source organism: Eufriesea mexicana (assembly GCF_001483705.2). Classification (NCBI taxonomy): domain Eukaryota; kingdom Metazoa; phylum Arthropoda; class Insecta; order Hymenoptera; family Apidae; genus Eufriesea; species Eufriesea mexicana. The sequence goes on from NW_016932215.1 coordinate 1,453, forward strand.
TAGACTAGTTAAGATGAGTTATATTACGTTTGGTTATGCTGTGTTCCTTAACGTTTGGGTAGGATACCTTTGCCATTTGTGCTATACACTGCTATTCGGTAGATATCTGCGCCCTGCATTGCTCTACTAGCCTCAGCTAGCCCCTGGGGAGGCCACCATCTGTGCCCGTGGCATGTTGGATTCAGTTTGGTTACGTTTGACTACGTTAGGGTAGGTTAATGTTACTTAGGATGCAATTGACATTTGTGCAATGCACCGCTATCCGATGGATTTCTGCACTCTACTCTGCTCTAGTATATTCTGCTTGGCTATGTGGGGGCCAGCAGTTTTGCTCTCGACACTTTAGCCTGTGTTAGGTTGCGTCAGGTTATGTTACGTTTGGCAATTTTACGATAGGGTCGCTTAGGCTTTTGTGCTATACACTGTGCTTCAGTGGATTCCTGCGATACACATTGCTCGACTATAATCTGCCAGACTCTCGGGAGGACTGCAATAGTGGTCACGGCACGTTAGTATGTGTTATGTTACGTTTGGTTAAGTCACGTTTCGTTAGGTTGAGCTAGGATAACTTTGGCTTTTGTGCTGTACACTGCTATTCGTTGGGCTTCTGCGCTCTGCAACTTTCTAGTATGCTCTGCCTGGCTTGTGGAGGGCAGCAGCAGTGGTCTCGGCATGTTACCCTTTGGCATGTAACCTTTGCTAACGTTACGATTGGTTAGGTCAAGACAGGGTAGCTTTGACTTCTGCGCTATGCACTACAATTCGGTGGATTTGTGCGCTTCGCATGGCTCTAGTATACTCTGCCCGACATTCCGGAGGCCAGCAATAGTGGTCGCGTCACGGTGGGTTTTGATACGTTGCTTCTAGTTAGACTTCATTTGGTTATGGTTGGTTAGGATGTCTTTGACTTCTGTGCTATACACTGACATTCGGTTGATTTCTGGGCTCTACCGTGCTCTGATATGTTCTGCATGGCTCTGGGGATGCCAGAAGTAGAGGTCTGGGCCTGTTAGGTTAAGTTACTCTACGTTTGGCTACGTTAGGATATATCTGGTTTGTTCAGGATGGCTCTGACAAATGTGCTATACACTGCCATTCGGTGGATTTCTGCAATCTACTGTGACCTAATATTCTCATCTTTGCTCCGGGGAGGCCAGAAATAGTGAACGCGGCGTGTTAGGCTCTGTTTGTTTACTCTTGGCGAGCTTTGCATCGCTTGGGTTAGGCTAGGATATCGTTGACTTTTGTGTTACACACTGCCATCCTACGGACTTCGGCCATCTACTCTCCACTAATATGTCCTGCTTTCCTCTGGGGAGGTCAGCAACAGTTGTCTAGGCACGATAGGATGAATTTCATTACGTTCGGTTTTGCTATGTTTGGTTAGGTTAGGTTAGGATATCTTTGACTATGGCACTATAAACTGCATTGCTCTGATAACCTCTGCTGCCTATCGGAAGGGCAGTGATAGTGGTCGTGGACCGTGGCACGTATGTATGTATCTGGTTACGCTAGGTTAGGTTAGGTTTTGTTCGGATGCCTTCGACATTTATGCTATGCACCGCTATTCGGTGGATTTCTGCACTCTACATTGCTCTACTATGCTGCGCGCGACTCTCGGCAACCCACGAATTTTGGTCGAGGCACGTTAGGTCGAGTTAGGTTACGTTCGCTATAGTAAGGTTTGGCAAGGTTTGGCAGCGATAGGTTTGACTTTTGGGCTGAACACAGTCATTCGGAAGATTCCTGCGCACCACTGTGCCCTAGCATGTTCTGCTCTGCGGATGCAAGCTATATATGTCTCGGCCGCTTAGGCTCAGTTATTCTGCGCTTGCCCTTGGTATGTTTGGTCTGGTCTGGTTAGGATGGCTTTGGCTTCTGTGCTGTACACTGCTATACGGCGGACTCCTGCGCTCTACTGTAATCTCATGTTCTCTGCTTTGCTCTGGGTAGGCCAGGAATAGTGGCCGCGGAGCATTATGTTGGGTTAGGTTACTTTTGGCTAGGTTAGCTTTGTTTGGGTTTGGTTAGGATGTCTTTGACTTTTGTGCTATACACTGCCATTTAATGAACTTCTGGGCTCCACTCTCCTCTAATATGCTATGCCTGACTCTGGAGAGGCAAGCCATAGCGGCCTCGGCTCGTTAGGTAGATCTATGCTACGTTCGGCTTTGTTACGTTTTGTTACGTGAGGATATGGTAGCTTCGACTGTTGTGCAGTGCACTACGATTCTATGGATCTCCGCGCGCTATACGCCGCTAACATGCTCTGCTTGGCTCTGTGGAGGGCAGTAATGGTGCTCTCGGCATGATAGGCTGAGAAATGTTGCGCTTGGTTACGTTACGTTTGATTAGGCTAGGATAGGATAGCTTAGACATTTGTGCTATTCACTGCTCTTCGGTGTATGTCTGTGCTCTCCATGGCAATAGCATGCACTGCTCGACCCTCAGGAGGCCAACAATAGCGGTCGCGGCACGTTAGGTTAAGATAGAATACGTTTATCTTTGTTAGGTTACGTTGCGTTAGGCTAGGATATCTTTGACTTCTGTGCGACACACAACTGTTCCATGGACTTTCGCGCTCTTCTGAGCGCTATCGCACTCTGCTTGTATGTGTGGACACCAGGAGCAGTGCTCTCGGCACGTTAGGTTGAGCTGTGTTACGTTTGGCTATGTTAGGTTTGGCTACGTTTGGTTAAGATAGCTCAGACTTTCGTGCTGTACACTGCCATTCTATGTGCCTCTTCGCACTACTCTCCTCTAATATGCTCTGCTTAGCGCTGGGGAGGCCGGCAATAGTGTTCTCGGCACGTCAGGTTTTGTTATCCTTCGTTTGGTTGGGTTACGCTTGGCTAGTTTGGAATAGGGTAACTTTGACTTTTACGCTATACACTGCTACTCGGAGGCCTTCTGCCCTTCACATTGGCCTACTATAATCTGCTCGACTCTGGAGAGACCAGCAATAGCTGTCGTGGCGTGATAAGTTGAGTTTGGTTACTTGCGGTTGGGTTAGCTTAGGATACGTTTGGTAAGTGTGGCTTTGACTCTTGTGTCATGTAATGCTATTCAGTGAATTCTTGAACCCTACTCTGGTCTAATATGGTCAGCTTGGCCCTGGGGAGGCCAGCAGTAAATGTATCGGCTCGTTACGTTTGGTTATTCTATGTTTCGTTACGTTAGGTTGGGCCAGGTTTGGTTGGGATATCTTTGATTTTTGTGCTATACACTTCTATTCGGCGGCTTCCTGCGCTCTACTGTGATCTAATATTCATAGCTGTCATCTGGGAGTTCCTTAAATAGTGGCTGCGGCGCGTTAGGGTGGGTTATGTTACGCTTGGTTCGGTTAGGTTAGTTTGGGTTCATTTGGGCTACCTTGACACTCGTGTTATACACTTCCGCTCCATGCAACTCTGAGCTCTACACCCCTGTAATATTCCCTGCTTGGCGGCTGGGAGGACAGCTTTTGTGAGTTAGACACGTCAGGTTGGGATTGGTTACGTTTCTTAAAGTTAGGTTAGGTCAGAGCAGCTTAGTATACTTCCTGCTTTCTTGCTACGCACCGCAATTCGGACGATTTCAGCGTTTTACATTGCACTGCTATACTCTGCTTAGCTCTCGCTAGTCCAGCAGTA
>NW_016932215.1:9840-10668 GCF_001483705.2 Eufriesea mexicana
TTGGTTGTGTTATGCTACGCTTGGTTAGTCTAGGTTTGGTTTAGTTTGCTTAGGATGTCTTCGACTTTTGTGGTATACCTGCTATTCTGTCGACATCTACGCTCTACATTTCTCAACTATGCTCCGCTTGGCTTTGGGGAGGCCAGCAATTGTGGCCCCGGCACGTTAGTTTGATCTAGGCTACGTTGGGTTATATTACGTTTGGTTCGGTTACGAGAGTATACCTTTGACTTTTGCGCTATATACCTCTATCCAGTGAACTACTGTTCTACACTGGGCGTAATATGCTCTGCTTGACGCTGGGGACGCCGAAAATAGTGGTCTCGGATCAGTAAGCTTTGTTAGTCTACGTTCGGTTAGGTCGGGTTAGGTCACGTTTGATTGCGATTTAGTGGACGTTTGTGCTATTCGCTGCTATCTGGTAGCTCTCTGCGAACTACTGTTCCCTGGTATATTCTGCTTGACTCAGGTGCCTCCAGCAGTATTGGTCGCGGAACAATACGTTAAGTTAGGCTACGATCCATTACACTGTATTTGGATAGGTTAGGAGAGGATGGCTTTGACGCTTGTACTATATACAGCTATTCGGTGGATTTCTGCGCTCTACATTGCTCTAATATGCTCTGCTCGACTCCGTGGGAAAAGCAATATTGGCCATGGCACGAAAGTTTGAGTTAGGTTACGTTTGGTCAGCTCAGGTTAGGTTAAGGTATGGGAGGATAGCCTCTACTTTTGCGCCATACACTGCTTTTTCGTGGATTTCTGCTCTCTGCTCTCCTCTAATATATACCGCTTGGCTCCGGAGAGGCCATCAATGGTGGTTGCGTC
>NW_016932216.1:0-719 GCF_001483705.2 Eufriesea mexicana
GTACAGCGTAAAAGTCAAATCGCTCCTATCCCAACCTAACCAAACGTAACATAAGTAACGCCAACTATCACAACCTAACGTGCCGAGACTTCTGTTGCTGTTCCCCCCATGGTCAAGTGGAACGTACTAGCGCGGAGTAGAGCGCTGTGGTCCACCGAACAACAGTTTACACCACGAAATTCAAAGCATTCCGGACATAACCCAAACTAATGTGACCTAACCAAACGTAGTCAATCCCAACCTAGTGAGCCGAGACCACTTTTACTGGCCTCCAACGATTCGATCAGAGTACAGTAGAGCCATGTAGAGCGTAGCATTCCACCGAATATTGGTATATAGCACAAAAGTCAAAGCTACCCTATCCTAGCCTATCCAGTCGTGGTGGTACCAAACGCAGCCTAGCAAAGCCTACCGTGCCACGACCACTACTGCTGTGCTCCCCTGGGTCGAGCAGAGAATAGTAGAGCACAGGAGAGCGCAGAAAGCCACTAAATCGCAACGTATAGCTGAAAAGTCAAAGATATCCTAACATAGCCAGACCTAACCTAACATAAGCGGACGTAAAATAGAAGAATCTAAGTTGCCGCGACCACGATTGCTGGCGTCCGCAGAGAAGAAACGCAGGTTTAGATAGGGCACAGTAGAACGTAGGAATGCATATAATGGCAATGTGTAGCACACAAGTCAAAGCGGCCCAAACCTAACCCAATCACGCATAA
>NW_016932217.1:0-202 GCF_001483705.2 Eufriesea mexicana
TGCAATGGCTATAGCAAACCAATAGAATCTTACCTCGTTGTTTACGCAGAAAACACTGCTCACATCAATATTTGTCGAAAATGTCTATACAATTGAACATTTCATGCTGATTCTATTGCCATGCAATGCCTATAGCATGCCAATACAATCTTTCCACATTATTCGCTGATAGGTTTGCTCACCGCAATATTACGAAAATGTC
>NW_016932218.1:0-559 GCF_001483705.2 Eufriesea mexicana
CAAAGCCATTCTGACCTAACCTAACCTAAAATAACTTAACCAAATATAACTTAACTCTACCTAACGCGCCGCAGCCACTATTGCTGGCCTCCACTGAGCCAAGCGGAGCATAATAGACGAGAGCAGGGCGCAGAATTCCATAAGGTCGCAGTGTGCAGCAGAATAGTCGAATCGACCCAGACATAGCCAAGGCTATCATAACCAAACCAAACGTACCCTATGTCAGCCTAACGTGCCGAGCCCACCATTGCTGGCCTTCCCATGTCCAAGCTGATAATATTAGAACACTGTAGGGCGCAGGGATACACCTAATCGCGGACCATTGCACTAAAGCCAATGTCATCCTCTCCTAACCTAACCAACCGTAACATAACCGAACGCAACGTAACTCAACTCAACGTGTCGCGAACACTATTGCTGGCCTCCCCAGAGACAAGCAGAACACACTAGTGGAGAGTAGAATACAGAAATCCGTAGAATCGCAGCAAATCGCAGCACACTTCAGAATAGTCAAAGCTGCCCAAACCCAACCCAAACCAACAGAACATAGCCAAACATA
>NW_016932219.1:0-625 GCF_001483705.2 Eufriesea mexicana
ATGTGGTGGGAAAATTAAAATTTATTCAAATTTTCGACTTTTATCGTGGTGAGCTAACTTCCTAGCGCAAGTAAGGAGGAAAGATACTTTTTGAGAGCTATAGCCATTGCAATGATATAGACTGTGGCTGGAAACTACAATTTTGTTGACATTTTGGACTACTATCGTGGTTAGCAAGCTCTCTTACATAAATATGGCGGAATGATGCTATTGGCGTGCTAGAGCATTTGCAATGCTATAGAATCAGGATGGAAAGTTCAATTATATTGACAGTTTCGACTAATATCGTTGGGAGCAAACTTTCTTGCATAAATAAGGAGTACAGATGCTTTTTGCTGCTATAGCCATTGCAATGGTATAGAATGTGGCTGGAAAATACAATTTTGTTGAAATTTTCGACTAATATCGTGGAGAGCTAACTTCGTTGCGTAAGTAATGAGGAAACATACTGTTGGCGTGCTCTAGTCATGGCAAAGCTATTGAATCTTCCTGGAAAATTCAATTTTATTGACGTTCTCGACTAATATCGCTGTGAGCTAAGTTGCTTGCATAAATAAGGAGTAAAGATTCTGTTGGCGTGCTGTAGGCGTTGCAATGCTGTAGAATCTGGAAGGAAAATTCAATT
>NW_016932220.1:0-325 GCF_001483705.2 Eufriesea mexicana
GTAGAATCTTACAGCAAATTAGAGCGCGGGATAACTACCAACAGCAGTGTACAGCATAGAGGTCATAGTAGCATATCCCAAACTTGCCAAACGTTACAAACACATACGTAGCCTAGCTTAACATTATTTAACGGGACCACTGTTGTTGGCCTCCCCAGGGCCAAGAAGAAAGCATTAGAACCCAGCAGAGCGCAGGAATTCGACGATAGCAGTGTATAGCACAACAGTCTAAACTATCCTATCCAAACCACATGGAACATAACATAACCGAACGTAGCGTAGCTCCGCCCATCGTGCCGAGACCAATTTGCTGGTCTCCACAGGG
>NW_016932220.1:623-2920 GCF_001483705.2 Eufriesea mexicana
AGCGCATACGTCAAAGCAATCCTTACCTAACCGGACGAAACCAAAGCTAGAAAAACGGAATCTAACTCAACCTAACATGCCGGGACCATTATTGCTAGCCTACACACCGTCGAGCAGCGTATAGTAGAGGAACGTAGAGCGTAGAAATCATCCGAACAGCGCCGTACAACACAAAAGCCGAAGCTATCTCATCCTAACCTGACCGAGCGTAATATTACCAAACGTAGCCTAACACAACCTATCGTGCCATGACCAATATTGCTGGCATCCATAGAGTGGAAAAGAGTATAGTAGAACACAGTAGGGCGCAGAAAGCCACCATGTAGCAACGAAAAGCACAAAAGTCAGAGATATCCGGTCCTAACCAGACTTAACCTAACCTAACCAAACGTACAGTAACTAAACTTAATGTGCCGCGAACACTATTACTGGCTTGCCCACAGACGAGCAGAATATGGTAGAGCACAGTAGAGTACATGGGTCCATAGGATATACATGTTGAGCACATATATCAAAGCTATCCTAACCAAGCCCAACCAAGCCTAACCTAACCAAAAGTAACCAATCTCAAGCTAACGTGCCGCGACCAATATTGCTGACCGCCACAGTGCCAATCGGACCATAATAGATGTGAGTAGAGCGCATAAATCCATAGAAAACCTGTGTTTGGTTGAGAAGTCGTAGCCATCCAAACCAAACAAGAGCTAACATAACGTATTTAAACGTGACTTGTCTCAACCTATCGCGCCGAGAGCGCTATTAGTGGCTTCCGCAAAAACATGAAGGACATACCAGAGCACAGTAGAGCGTAGAAATCCACCGAATGGCAGTGTATAACACGAAAGCCAAATCTATCCAAATATAATCCACACTAACGTAACGCAACCGAACGTAATCTAACACAACCTAACGGACCGAGACCGCTATCGCTGGCTCCCCCTGCGCTAAGCAGGGCACACTGGAGCACAGTAGATCGCGGAAATACACCGAATGGCCGTGTATAGCACAAAAGCCGAAGCTAACCTATTCTAACCCAACCTAAAGTAGCATAAGCTGACGTACCGTAACCCATCTTGACATGCCGCGAAGGCCATTGCCGGCCGCGCGAGGACTAAGCAGATTATAGCAGAGCAATGTAGAAGGCAGGAACAGTCCGGCCATACCTAGAATAACCAAACGCACCCTAAGTCAACCTAACGTGCCTACACCGCCATTGCTGACCTTCCCAGAGCCATGCAGAATATACTAGAGCACAGTGGACCGCAGAAATCCGCCGCATTTAAGGGTAGAGCAGAAAAGTAGGAGATATCCTATCCTAACCTTACCTGACCTAACCAAACTGAACGTAACCATTTCCAACCTAATATGCCTATCCCACGATTCCCTGCCTCCACATCGCCAAGCAGGGCATATTAGTGGAGATTAGAACGCAGAGGTCCACGGAATGGCAGTCAATGTTACGAAAGTCAAAGATATTCCAACCTATCCCAAACAAATCTGACCTAACCAAACGTAACCAAGCTCAAGATAACGTGCCGCGGCCACTATTTCTTGTCCGCCAGAGCAAAGCAGGGGATATAAGGACACAGTGGAGCGAATAAATCCACCTAACAGCAGTGTACAGCGCACAAGCCAAAGCAATCCTCTCCTAACCTAACCAAACGTAACAATACCAGACGAAGCCTGTCTCAAACTAACGTGCCCAGAACACTACTGCTGGCATCCCCAGCGCGAAGCAGAGCATATTAAAGTAGAGTAGAGCGCAGAAATCCACCGAATAGCAGCACATAGCGCAAAAGTCAAATGTCCATGGTCCTAACATATCAAACCGTAGCATAAGCAGACGTAACGTAACTCCTACTGACGTTCCACGACCGCTATTGCTGGCCTCACGAGACCAAAGCAGAGGATAGCAGAGCAATGTAGACCGCTTAAATCGTCCAAATAGCAGCGTATAGTAGCAAAAGTCAAAGCTATCCAAACCAAGCCTAACCAAACATAGCCTAACCAAACGTAACATAACGGAACCTAACGTGACGAGAGCACTATTCCTGGCGTCCGCACAGACAGGCGGAGTGTGATAGCGCACAGAAAGGCGCAGATGTCCATGGAATGTCAGTGCGTAGCATAAAAGTCAAAGCTATCGTAACCTAGCACAGCGTACCCTAACATAACCCAACGTAATATAACTCAACCTAACGTGGGGCGACGACCATTGATGGCCTCCCAAGAGACAAGCAGGGAGCAGTAGAGCAACGTAGAGCGTAGAAATCCTCCGAGTAGCGGTGTATAGCACA
>NW_016932221.1:0-242 GCF_001483705.2 Eufriesea mexicana
CAAGGAAGCTAGCTCACCACGATATTTGTCGAAAATGTCAATAAAATTGAATTTTCCATCCAGATCCTTTAACATTGCAATGGCAATATCACGCTAATAGAATCTTTCCTCCTGAATTATGCAAGAAAGGTAACTCACCACGATATTAGCCGAAAATATCAATAAAACTGAATTTTCGTGCAAGATTCTATAGCATTGCAATGCCTACAGCATGCCAACAGAATCTTTCCTCCTGATATATG
>NW_016932222.1:0-330 GCF_001483705.2 Eufriesea mexicana
ATAAGGAAGAAATATTCTATTGGCGCGATATATCCACTGCAATGCTACAGAATATGGCTGGAAAACACGATTTAATGGACATTGTCGCCTACTATCGTGGTCATCTGTCTTTCTTGCATATAGGAGGAGGAAAGGTTCGCCTGGCGTACTATAGTCACGGCAATCCTATAGAATCTGGCTGGAAAATTCGATTTTATTGACATTTTCGACTAATATCGTTGTCAGCTAACTATCTTGCGTAAATAAGGAGGAAATATCCTATTTGCGTGCTATAGCCATTGCAATGCCGTAGGACCTGGCTGGAAAATTCAATTTTATTGACATTTTCGA
>NW_016932223.1:0-257 GCF_001483705.2 Eufriesea mexicana
CTGGCAAGAGCCAAGCAAAAAATATTACAAAACGGTAGAGCGCAGAAATCCGCACATAGGAATGTATATCACGGAAGTCTAGGCTACCCTATCCTAACCCCACCTAACGCAACATAACCGAGCGCAGCATAGCCCAAATCAACTTGCCGATAACCATATTGCTAGCTTCCTCAGGGCCAAGCGGAATATACTAGAGCACAGCAGAACGGAAGAATTGGCCGCACATCTGTGAATAGCACAAAAGCCGTATATATCCT
>NW_016932223.1:325-619 GCF_001483705.2 Eufriesea mexicana
GTAGCTAAGCAGAATGTAGTAGAGCGCAGCAGATCACAGAAGTCCACCGGCTAGCAGTGTTTGGTACGACAGTCAAAGCTGCAATAACCAAACTTAGCCTAACCTAGGCTAAGCAAACGGAAGCTAACCCAACATAGCTTGCCACGATATGTATTGCTTGCTTCCCAGAATCGGGCAGAGTATAGTAGAGCAATCTAGGGAGCAGATATCCGCCGGACAGCCGTGTACAGCACAATCGTCAAAGAAATCCTAGACAAGTCTTCCGAACCTAACCAAACGAACCGATGACTAACT
>NW_016932224.1:0-1750 GCF_001483705.2 Eufriesea mexicana
TTCCTAGGCCTAACCCAAGCAAACAGAACATCGCCAAACACAGACTAAATCAACCCAACGCGCTGAGACCGCTATTCCTGCCCTCCCAGAGCCCAGCATGGTATACCAGAGCACAGTAGAGGGCAGAAATCCACCGAAGAGCAGTGTAAAGAACAAAAGCTACATCTACCCTGACCAAACGTAGCATAACTCAATCTAACCAAACGCAAACAGTTTCAACATAACGTGCCGAAGCCACGATTGGTGGCCTTCCCAGAGACAAGCTGAAAATATTAGAGCACTGTAGGACGCAGAAATCCACCTAATAGAAGAATATAGCACTAAAGTCAGAGATAACGTCTCCTAACCCAACCATTCGGGGCATAACCAATCGTTACCTAACTCAAACCAATGTGCCGCGAGCAATATTGCAAGCCACCGCACAGCCAAGCAGAGCACATTAGTGGAGAGTAGAACGCAGAAATCCATAGAATCACAGTGTATATCAGAGTTGTCGCGGCAACCCCAAGCAACAGAACATAATCATGCATTGCTTAACTCAACCTAACGTGAGGAGACCGCTATTACTGTCTGCCCAAAAACCAAGCAGAGCACACTAGTGGAGAGTAGAACGCAGAAATCCATCGAATCGCAATGTATATCAGAGAAGTCGAGGCTACCCAGACCTAACCCAAACGAACCGAGCATAGCTGAATATGGCCCAACTCAACATAACGTACCGAGAAAGCCATTGCTGCTCCCACCTCCAGTGCGAAGCAGGAGATACTAGAGCACAGTAGGACCAAGAAGTTCACCGAATAGCTGTGTACAGCACAAAAGTTAAAGCTATCCTAACCAAACTTGTCCTAACCCAACATAACCGAACGTAGCCTGACTCAACATAACGTGCCGAGACCAACAGTTGATGGCATTCCCAGATCCAAGCTCAAAATATTAGAGGACTGCAGCGCGCAAAACTCCAACTAAATGCAGGCTATAGCACTGAAGTCAATACTACACTATGCTCTCATAAGCAATCTTGACATAGCTCAACCTAACATGCCGCGACCTCTATTGCTGGCCTCCCCAGAGCCAAGAAGAACACATTACTGGAAAGTATAACGCAGAATCCCATAGAATCGCAGTGCACATCAGAAAAGTAAAAGCTACCCAAACCTAACCCAAACTAACACGACATTGCCCAACACAGACTAACTCAAACTTACGTGCCCAGACCGCTATTGCTGCCCTCCGCAGATCCAAGCAGGTTATACTAGAGCACAGAGCGCAGAAATCCCCCGAATAGCAGTGTACAGCGCAAAAGTTAAGGCTATCATAGCCAAACTTATCCCTACCCAACCTGACCAATCGAAAGCTGACCCAACATAATGTGCCGCGGACACTACTGCTGGCCTTCCCAGGGCCAAGCTAATAATATTAGAGCACTGTAGGTCGCAGAAAACTATCTAATAGCAGACTATAGCGCTAGAGTCAAGGATATCCTCTCCTAACATAACCAATCGTAACGCAACCAAACGTAATCTAACTAAACCTAACGTGCTGTGGCCGCTATTGCTGCCCTCCCCAGAGAGATTCAGAACAAATTAGTGGAGAGTAGAAGTCAGAAATGCATCCAAAGGCAGTGTATATCAGAAGAGTCAAAGCTACGTTAGACTAACACAAGCCAACAGGGCATATTCAAACATAGCCTAACTTAACCTAACGTGCCGGTCGGCTATATCTGCCCCCCCCCCCCAGGGCCAAGCAGGAC
>NW_016932224.1:2052-3537 GCF_001483705.2 Eufriesea mexicana
CCCCCCCCCCACAGGGCCAAGCAGGACATACTAGGACACAGTAGGGCGCAGATGTTCTCATAACAGGAGACTATAGCACAAAAGCCAAAGCAATGCTCTCCCAACCTAACCAATTGTAACATAACCGAACGTAACGTACCTCAACATAAAGTGCCGCGACCACAAATGCAGGCCTTCGCAGAGCCAAGCAGAAAACATTAGTGCAGAGTAAAAGGCAGAAATCCATAGAATAATGGTGTACGTCAGAATGTGAAAGGTACGCAAGCCTAACCCATACCATCAGAAATGAACCGAACATAACCTAACTCAACCTAACGTGCCGAGACAATTACTACTGCCCTCTCCCCAGCTCCAAGCAGGACATGCTGGAGCGTAGTACAGAGCAGAAATCCACCGAATAGCAATGTACAGCACAAAAGCTGAAGATACATTTGTCAAACTTAGCCTGACACAACCTAACCGAACGTAGAATGACTCATCAAACGTGCCGAAGCCACTATTGCTGACCTTGCCATAGCCAAGCAGAAGAGGTTAGAGCTCTGTAGAGCGCAGAAGTCCAACGTATATAAGTGTACAGCTCAAAAGTTAAAGTTATCCTGACGTAACTTTGCCTGACCTAACCTAACCGAACGTAACGTGTTCCAACACAGCGTGCAGAGAACACTGCTGCAGTCCTTCCCAGAGCAAAGCTCAAAGCATTAGAGCCCTTTAGGACGCAGAAGTCCATCTAATAGCAGACTATAGCGCTAGGGTCAAACCACCTCCCCTAGCCTAACCAATCGTGACATAACCAAACGTAACCTAACTCAAACCAACGCGCCGCGGCCACTATTCCTGGACTCCACAGAGCCAAGCAGAATGTAGTGGAGCACAGTGGAGCGCAGAAATCCACCGGACAATAGTGTGTAGCACGAAAGTCGAAGCTATACTTACCGAAACGAGCCTAACCTAACATAAGGAAACGTAACCTAACTCAACCTGACGTGCCAAGGCCAATGTTGCTGGCAATCTCAGCACCAAGCAGAATACAGTAGAGCATAGTAGAGCGCAGAAATCCTCCGAATAGTAGTGTATAGCGCGAAGGTCTGAGATGACCTGACCAAGCTTAACCAAGCCTAACCTAATCAAACATAACATGGCTCGAACTAACGTGCCGAGACTACTGTTGCTAGTCTCCTAAGAGCCAAGCGGAGAATATTCCGCACAGTGAGCGAAAGAACTGACCGAGTAGCAGTGCACGTCACAGAATACTAATATACATCACCCTTGCCTGACCAAACGTAACACAAGCAAACGTAACCTAACTCAACCTATCGCGCCGAGACCACTATTGGTGGCCTCCCCAAAGCGAAGCAGAAAATATTAGAACGCTGTAGAGAGCAGAATTCCGCCGATAGCATTGTATATCACGAAAGACTGAACAATCGTATCCTAACCTCACGAAACGTAACATAGCCGAACGTAGCATTACACACGCTTACGCGC
>NW_016932224.1:3558-10123 GCF_001483705.2 Eufriesea mexicana
ACTGCTCCTGGCGTCCCTGGAGCAGTGCAGAATGTAGTAGAGCACAGTAGTGCGCAGAAGTCCACCGAATTGCGGTGAAGAACAGGAAAGTCGAAGATATCCTAACCTAACCCTACCTAACCTAACCTAACTGAACGTAGCATTACTCAATGTAAGGTGCAGCGAACACTTCTGCTGGCCACCACAAATCCGAGCAGAATATATTAAAGCACAGAAGATCACAGGTATCCACTACACAGTAGTGTATAGTACGAAAGTCGTTGCGGTTCTAACCAAACTTTTCCTAGCCTAACCATACGAAACGTAACCTAACACAAACTGACGTGACACGACCACCACTGCTCGCGTCCCCAGAGACGAGTGGAGTATAGTAGAGCAATGCAGAGCGTGGAAATGCAACGAATAGCAGTGTATAGCACAAAGGTCAAAGATATCCTGCACAAACCTTCCTAGCCTAACCCAACGCAACGTAATCTATCTCAAACTAACGTGCCAAAACTACTATTCCTGGACGCTCGAGTGCAAAGCGGAGCATATTACAGCACATTACAGCGCAGAAATCCTACGAGTAGCAGTGTATATCACAAACTGCCAGATAACCTAACCTAACCTGATCGCTCGCGACCCAACCAAGCGTGACCTGATTCAACGCAACGCATCGAGGCAACACTATTGCTGGCCTTCCAGGAGCTATGCAGAAAATATTACAAAACAGTAACGCGCAGAAGCTCGCGGATAATAATGTACAGCACAAGAGTCTGAACTATACCATCCTAACCTCAGCAAACGTAACATAACTGAACGTAGCCTAGCTCTAGCGAACGTGCCGAAGCCACTATTGCTGGCCTGTGCAGACGCATGCAGAGTTCACTAGAACACAGCAGCGCGCAAAAATCCCCCACATTGCTGTGTACAGCAAAATAGTCAGATAACGAAGCATTACCTGACACTGTTTAACCTATCCAATCGTAGCCCAACTCAAAATAACCTGCCGAGACCACCCTCCCTGCGCTCCCCAGGGCCGAGCAGAACATACGAGAGCACACTATAGCGCAGAAGTCCTCCGAATGGCAGCGTAACGCACAAAATTCAGGCTTTCCCCGACCTAACCTGACCTTACATAACCTATTCTAACCTAGTGTAGCTAAACATGACGTGACGAGACCAATTTTGCTGTTTTCCCCAAACCCAGGCTGAGAATATTAGGTCACATTACAGTGCAGAACTCCAACGGAAAGCAGTGAATAGCGCAGCATTCTAAGCAGCTTATCCTAACCTAGCCATATGTAGCATGTCCAAACGTAACCTAACTCAAGCTAACATGACGAGACAACCATTGCTGGCCTCCACAGAGACAAGCAGAATGTACTAGAGCACAGCAGTGCGCAGAGGCTCACCGCAAATCGGTGAATAGCACAAAAGTCCGTGACATCTTAACCTAACCTGGCATAACCTAACCTAAGAAAGCGTAACATAACTCAACCTAACGTGCCGAGACCGCTCTTGCTGGCTCCCACAGAGCAAAGCAGAAGATATTAGAAAACAGAAGAGCGCAAAAATCCGCGGATAGCAGTGTGTAGCACAAAAGTCTGAACTATACTATCTTAACATCACGAAACGTAGCATAAACGAACGTAGCATAGCTCAACCTAACGTGCCGCGACTACTACTCCTGGCCATCACAGAGCCGAGCGGAATATACTTGTAGCACAACGGAGCGCAGAAATAAACCGCATTACAGTGAATAGCAGAAAAGGTGAAGATATCCTGACCATAACCATACCATAAATAACATAGCGGAACGTAGCATAACGCAACACGACGTGCTGTGACCATAGCTGCAGGCGTCTCCACAGCAGAGCACTATATAGTAATCTACCACGTAATAGTGTACAGTACGAACGTCAAATATAGTCTATCCAAGCTTAAACTAACCTAAACAGGAAAAACGTGACCTAACTTAAAACTAACATGCCACGACCAACACTGCTCGCCTCCACAAAGTCGAGCGGAGTATAGTAGGGCAACGTAGAGCACGGAAATGCACGGCGCAGCAGTGTAGAAGACAAAAGTCAAGACTAACCTATCCTAATATATACAAACCTATTGTAGCAAACGTAAGATGTCCAAACCTAACCTGCCGCCGGGTCAGAGCATATTAGGGGATAGTAGACGTCAGGAATCCATAGAACCACAGCCTAAAGCAATATCCGAACCTAACCCATGACAAAATAACGTATCCAAACGCAGCCTGACTCAACTAAACATGCGGCGACCTCAATTGCTGGCTTCCCCAGGGCCAAGAAGCGTATAGTAGAGCCCAGTAGATCACATACATCCACCGCATAACGGCGTATAGCACGAAAGTCAAAGCTATACTGACCAAACTTTGCCTAACCTAACCAACCTAAACGTATCCTATCACAGCCTAACGTGCCACGACCACTATAGCTCGACTCCCCAGAGTCTAGATGAGTATAGCTGAGCAATGTAGAGAGCAGAAATCCACCGAACAGCAGTGTATAGCACAAAGATCAAAGCTACCTTATCTTAACATGTACAACCTAACCTTGCTAAACGTAACATAACCAAACGTAGCATAACTCAACCTAACATGACGGGACCACAATTGCCGGCCTCCACAGAGACAAGCAGAATGTATTAGAGCACATGAGAGCGCAGAAATCCACCGCACTGCATTGTATAGCACATAAGTCGAAGGTACCCTCACCTAATCTGACATAAACTAACCAAACCAAACGTATTATAACTCAACACAACGTGCCGCTACCACTGTTGCTCGCATCCCGAAAGTCGATCAGGGTATGGCAGAGCATTTTAGGGCGCAGAAATGCACAGAATAGAAGTCTATGGTTCGAAAACCGAATCTATCCAAATATAACCCAAGCAAACGTAGCATAACCAATAGTATCCTAACACAAACAATCGTGCAGGGGCCCTATTGCTGGCCTCCCCAGAACCGAGCAGAGTATGCAAAGAATTCCACCGAATAGCTGTCTATAGCACAAAGGTCTACGCTATCCTGTCCTAACCTAGCCAAGCGCAATATAAGAAAACGTAGCCTAACCTAACATAGCGTGCCAGGACTAACATTTCTGGCCACCCGACAGACAAGCAGAGGCTAGTAGAGCAATGCAGATCGCAGATATCGACCGAATGGCAGTGTATAGCAAAGAAGTCCCTGCTCCATTAACTAAACATATCCATACGTAGCCGGGCCAAACGCAAAGTACTGCTGGCCTTCCCAGAGCCAAGCAGAACATATTAAGGCACAGAGGGGCGCAGAGAACGACCGTATAGCGGTGAATGGCACGAAAGTCAAAGCCACCACACCCGAACCAGGCCAAACGTAACGGAAGCGAACGTAACCTGACTGAGCCTACCGTGCCGAGACCATTATTGCTGGCCTCCACTGAGCCGCACAAGGCATAATAGAAGTGAATAGGGCGCAGAGATCTATGGAATCGCAGTGTATAGCAGAAAAGTCGAAGATATATATACCTAACAAGGGCTAACATAAAACAACGAAACGTTTACTATCCCAAACCGTCGCGCCGTGACCACTAATACTGGCTTCCCCAGAGCCAATCAGAACATACTAGAGCACAGTAGAGCGGAGAAATCCACCGAATGACTGCCTATAGCATTAGAGTCTGCTCTATCCTGTCCTAACCTAGCCAATAGCAATGCATGCAAACGTAACCTAACTTAACATAACGTGCCAGGACCACCATTTCTGACCACCCGACAGACTATCAGAGGCTAGTAGAGCAATGCAGATCGCAGATATCGACCGAGTGGCAGTGCATAGCGAAGAAGTCACTGCCACCTTATCCAAACCTAACATAACGTAGCCAGTCCAAACACAAGGTATCTCAAACGAACGCACCGGGACCAATATTGCTGGCCTCGCCAGAGCCAAGCAGAACGTATTAGGGCACAGCGGAGCGCAAAAATCGACCGTATAGTAGTCTATGGCACGAAAGTCAAAGCTAACCCATCCTTTCCAAGCGAAACCGAACCTAGCTTAACTCAACCTTACGTGCCGAGGCCACTATTGCTGGCCCCCCAGAGCCAAGCAGTATATACTAGAGCACAGCTCAACGCAGAAGGCCACCAAACAGCTGTCTATACCACAAAAGTCGAAGTAATCCGTACATAGCCTTACCTATCCTAACCCTACCAAACGTAGAAGAGCTACACCTGAGGAGGCGAGACCTCTATTTCTTGCTTCTCCAGAGCCCTGCAGATCATATTAGAGCACAGTGGAGTGCAGAGATACACCGAATAGCAGGGTGCAACACAAAAGTCAATGCCATCCTAACCAAACGTAACCTAACCTAACCTAACCCAACGTAACATAACAGAACCTATTGAGCCTCGACCGGTATTGCTGGCCTCTCCAGAGTCTATCAGGGTACAGTAGAGCATTGAAGAGCGTAGAAAGCCACCAAATAGTAATGTATACCACAAAAGTCGTAGATATCGTAACCTAACCAGACCCAGCCAAACCTAACCTAGCGTAGATTAACTGTACCTAACGAGCCGAGAACTCTATTCCTGGCGTCCTCGAAGCAAAGCAGGGCATATTAGAGGAGAGTAGGGCGCAGAAATTCATAGATTCGCAGTGCACAGCAGAAAAATCAAAGACATCCGGATCTAACCCAAACTAACATAATTTAACCTAACTTAGCCAATCTCAACGAAACTTGCCGCGGCCACAGTTGCTGGCCTCCCGAGGCGCTAGCAGAGTATAGTAGTGCAATAAAGAGCGCAGAAATCCAACGAAGAGCAGTGTATAGCACAGATGTCGTATCAATCCTGTCATAACCTGTCCAAACGTAATATAACCAAACGCAATAGAGAATAACCTAACGTGCCGAGACCACTATTGCTGGAATTCCCAGAGCCAAGCGGAATATACTACAGCACAGTAGAGCTCAGATAGCCACCAAATGACAGCGTATGTCACAAAAGTCAAATACATCTTAACCTAACCTGATATAACCTGACATAGCCAAACGTGGAATAACTAAGCGTTACGTTCCGAGAACACAATTTCTGGCTTCTCTAGTGCCAAGTAGAACATACTAGAACCCAGTGGAGGGCAGAAATCCAGCGAAAAGCAGTGTACAGCACAAAAGTCAAAGCCATTATAACCAAACCTACTCCAACCTGGCCTAACCAAACGTTACCAAGTTCAACCTAACGCACCGAGAGCACTACTCCTGGCGTCCGCTGAGACACTCATGATATGTTAGAGCTCAGTAGAGCACAGAAGTCCATAGGACAGAAGCGTGGAAGACAAAAGTCAAAGCTGTCCTAACCTAACCCAGAAGGACCAAACCCAACCAAACGTAATTTAAATAAACTAAACGCACCGCAATCAGTATTGCTGGCCTACGAAGAGCCAAGTAGAGCGTATTAGATCCCTGTATAGCGCAGACCTCCTGCTAATATCTGTATATAGCACAAACGACGATGCTATCCTTTCCTACCCTGACCAAACGTAACATAGCAAGACGTAGCCTAAATCAAGCTAACGTGCCGGGACCACTATTGCCTGCCTCTCCAGAGCCGTGCAGAGTACAGTAGAGCAACGTACAGCGCAGAGGTACGCCGAACAGACGTGTATAGGACAAAGATCGCTGCTACAGTATCCTAACCAGACCAAACATAATAGAACCGAACGTAACCTAACATAACCTAACATGGGGAGACCAATATTACTGGCCTCCCCAGAGCCAAGCTGAAAATACTAGAGCACAGAGGAGCGCAGAAATTCACCGCACTTCAGTGTACGGCACGAAAGTCAAAGATATCCCATCCTAACCTAAACAAACCAAGCCCAACCAAACGTAACCTAACTCAACCTATCGCGTCACGACCTCTATTGCTGGCCAACCCAGGTTCAAGAAGAGTATAGTATGGCAATGTGAAGCGCAGAAATCTACCGAATAGCAGTTTATAGCGCAAAAGTCGAAAGCATACACTCCTAACCAAACCTACCGTAACATAACCAAACGCAACATAATCCAACCTAACGTGCGCAGACCACTGTTGCTGAACAATGCACGGCCAATCAGAATTCATCAGAACACAGTAGAGGGCAGAAACCCGTCGCATTGAAGTGTAAAGCACAAAAGTCAAAGATACCCTAACCTAGCAGGAAGTAACCAACCTAACCAAACGTAGCCAAACTTAACATAAAGAGCCGACACTTCTATTGCTGTCTTTCCCGGAACCTAGCTGAACATATTGGAGCACACTGGTGTGCAGGAATCCGACGAATAGCAACGTATAGCGCAAAAGTTATGGGCACCCTCTCGTAAACTAACCGATCGTAACAATACTGCACGTAACAAAACTCAACCAAACGTTCCGTCACCAATATTGCTGGCCTCCCCACAGCCGAGCAGAACATATTAGAGAAGTGTAGGGCGCAGAAATCCATAGAATAGCAGTGTACAGCTGAAAAGCCAAAGATATCCAAGCCAAACCCAAGCAAACGTAACACAGCCTGACGTACACAAACACAACCTAA
>NW_016932225.1:0-551 GCF_001483705.2 Eufriesea mexicana
TCCAACCATCCATCCATCCATTCTTCCATACATCCACCCATCCATACATCTGCCCATCCATAGGTTCAACCATCCATACATCCATAGATCCATAAACATATCCATTCACACACCCATCCATGTTTATATCCATACATCCACACCACAATACACCCATAAACCCGTCCATTCGTACTTCCATCATCCGATACAACCGTCCATCCATCCATCCATACATATATAAAACCATACATCCATTCATCCGCACATTCGGCCATCCGCACCTTAATCCATCCACACTTCCGCCCATTCAAACACCCATCCATCCATACTTACATCTTTACATACATCCATACTTCCATACACCCATCCATCAAAATATCCACCAATCCGTACATCCTTCGATCCATACGTCCTTCCATCCATACTTCTATCCACCAATCCATCAATCCATCCATACCATACATACAACCATTCATGCATACATACACCCATCCGAACATCAATCCACAAACCCATCCTTCCATCTATCCAGACAACCATACATACATCAATACATACACCCATACAGA
>NW_016932226.1:0-320 GCF_001483705.2 Eufriesea mexicana
CAGAATGTTGCTGGAAAATTCAATTTTAGTGACACTTTCGGCTAATATCGTTGTGAGCTAACTTCCTTCCATAGGTAAAGAGGAAAGATCTTTTTGGCGTGCTATAGCCATCGGAATGGTATAGAATCTGTATGGCAAACACAATTTTATTGACATTTTCGAATAATACCGTTGAGAGCTATCCTTCTTGCATAAGTAAGGAGAAAAGATTCTGTGGCTGGAAAATACAGTTTTGTTGGCATTTTCGACTAATATCGCGGTCACCTAACTTCCTTGCATAAGTAAGGGGGAAAGATACTACTGGCGTGCTATAGCCTTTG
>NW_016932227.1:0-211 GCF_001483705.2 Eufriesea mexicana
AAGTCGGGACAGGTCAGGCCAGGTCGGGTCAGGTAAGGTCAGTTCAGGTCAGTTCAGGTCAGGTCAGGTCAGGTCAGGCCAGTTCATATATGGTCAGGTCAGGTTAGGTCATGTCAGGTCAGGTTAGGTCAGTTCAGGTCAGGTCCGGTAAGGTCAGGCCAGGCCATATCATGTCTGGTCCGGTCAGGTCAGGTAAAGCCGGTTAAAGTCG
>NW_016932228.1:0-642 GCF_001483705.2 Eufriesea mexicana
AGAATATACTAGAGCACAGTGAAGCTCTGAAATATGCCGCATTGAAGTGTAAAGCAGAAAGTAAGAGATATTCTAACCTAACCTGACCGATCCTGACAATGCCAAAGGTAACCAATTCCAACCTAACGTGCCTAGCCCACAATTACTGGCCTCTCCATCGCCATGTATCGTATATTAGGGGACAGTCGAACGCAGAGCTCCGTAGAACGGCAGTGCATAGCGCGAAGTTCTTGAATATCCCAGCGTAACCCAACCAAGCGGAACCTACCAGAACGTAGCCTAATTGAACCTAACGAGCCGCAGCCACTATTTCCGGTATAGCCAGAGCGAAACGAAGGAGGGAACATTAGATCACGGTAGAGCGCAAAAATTCATCGAATAGCAGAGTACAGCACAGAAGTCGAAACTACACTCTCCTAAGCCTATACGAACGAAACGCACGCGAACCTAAGCAAACTGAAGGTAACTAGCCTAAACCACTATTGCTGACCTCCCCAGAGCGAAGCAGAATATACTGGAGCACAGGAGAGCCCGGATATCCGCCGCACTGGAGTTCAAGGCACAAAAGTCAAAGGTGTCCTAACCTTACCTGACGAATCGTTACATAGCCAAACGAAGCCAAACTCAACCTAGCGTGCCGAT
>NW_016932229.1:0-1102 GCF_001483705.2 Eufriesea mexicana
CAGATCACATCAGTGGAGAGTAGAGCGGAGAACTCCATAGAATCGCAGTGCACATTGGAAAAGCCAAGGCTACCGGAGCCTAATCCAAACCAACAGAACATAGCCAAACGTAGACTGACTCAAACTAGTGCGCCTAGACCGCTATTGCTGCCCTCCTTTCGACCAAGCAGGACACACTAGAGCGCAGTAGAGCGTAGAAATACATCGAATAACAGTCTGCAGCACAAAAGTTAAAACCGTCCTTACCAAACGTAGCCTGAAACAACCAAACCGAACGCAGCCTGACACATCATAACGTGCCGAGGCCACCCTTGTTGGGCTTGCCTGAGCTAAGCCAAATGCATTAGAGCACAGTAGAGCGCAGGAATCCACCGAATAGCAATGTGCAACACAAAAGTTAATGCTTTCCTGTCCAAACTTGCCATAACACAACCTAGCCGAAACTAACCTGACTCAGCATAACGTGCTGACACCACTATTGATGGCATTCCCAGAGCCAAGCTGCGAGCGCTTGAGCACAATAGGGCGCAGACATAAACCTAATAGAATACTATGGCAATAAAGTTAAAGCTATCCTCCCCTAACCAAGCCAATCTTATCATAATCAAGCGTAACCTAACTCAAGCTAACGAGCCGCGACCACTATTGATGGCTTTCCCAGAGCCAAGCAGAAAGCATTAGAGCACTGTAGGGCGCAGAAGTCCACCTAATAGCCGACCGTGTCACTAAAGTCAAAGCTACCCTCTCCTAACCTATGGAATCGTAACACAACCAAACGTACCATAACTTAATAGACATAGAATCGCAGTGCATACCAGAAAAGCCAAGGCTACCGGAGCCTAATCCAAACCAACAGAACATATCCAAACATAGCATAACTCTAACTAAGGTGCCGAGACCGTTATTGCTGCCACCCCAGAGACAAGCAGGATATACTAGAGCACAGTAGAGCGCAGAAGTCCGCGAATAGCACCGTACAGCGTAAAAGGAAAAGTAGTCCCTCCTAACATAGCCAAACGTAACACAAACGAACGCAATTAAACTCAACATAACATGACGTGGCCACTATTGCTGGCCTGCACAGAAATGTGCCGCATGCACC
>NW_016932230.1:0-668 GCF_001483705.2 Eufriesea mexicana
TCTAGGCTATGATACGTTTGGTTTGGTTATGACAGGATAGATATGACTTTTACGCTATACACCGCTATTTCGTGGACTCGATTGCTCTACATTTCTCTGATATGCTCTACTTGCATCCGGGGAGGCCCGCAATAGTATTCTCCTCGCGTTAAGTTAGTTAGGCCACGTGAGGTTAGGTTATGTTAGGACAGGGTAACATATGATACCTTAGACTTTTGTACAACGCACTGCAATGTGGTGGATTACTGCGCTCTACTCTGCTCTAGTATATTCTGCTTGGCCCTGGGGAGGCAAGCAGTAGTGGTCCCGGCTCGCTAAGTTTAGTTAAACTACCTTCGGTTATGTTACTTTTGGCTATGTTAGGATATGGTAGCTTCGACTATTGCGCTATACAATGCGACTCTGTGGACTTCTGCTCTCTAAGTGTTCTGCTTGGCCCTGTCGACGGAAGCAATAGAGGTCTGAGCACGTTGGGAATAGTCACGTTACGTTTGGTTACGTCACGTGTGGCTAGGTTGTGATAGGTTGGGTTTGACTTTTGTACTATACTCCGCTATTCTCTCCATATCTGCGCTTTGCATTTCTGTACTAGCACCTGCTTGTCCCTGGGGAGGCCAGAAACAGTGGCCCTGGCACGTTTGGTTGCGTTACAACACTTTCGGTTAGGT
>NW_016932231.1:0-569 GCF_001483705.2 Eufriesea mexicana
TCATCATTGATCAGGTTAAATCAACAGCTACAGTGCTCCGTCCATGGATATACTAAGTAGAGTGCGGTCAGCTGTAAATATCCCTATGCATAACGGTACTATAAATTGATTATTCCATAATTGCTGTTGAACCTAAATTATAGGTGGAAAATTGAATCCAATTGCTAAAGTACCCTGGTGATAGCTGTACACAGTACTGCTTCGTCAATCGTTTATTCCTTGCGCTATAATGGGTCTGCCCCTTGTCATTGCAATAGAACATACGTCATTACCGGACAGATAAATCCAACTGCCACAGTGCTGTATTGGTGGATGTACCAACTACCCTAATGGGAATTGTAGATATTTCTATCTACAGCTGATATATAAATAGATTATTCCAGAACTACTGTGGAAGATAGGTCATCCCTGAATACATAAATCCAACAGTTACATTGCTCTATTGGTGGATGAACCAACTACCATACTGGGAGTCGTTCTCTATCCGTAACTGATCTATGCAATGATTATTCTTAAACTACTCTAGAATTTAAGCCCCGTGTAACCAAATTAATGCATCGGCTGCAGTA
>NW_016932232.1:0-919 GCF_001483705.2 Eufriesea mexicana
CCATCCATTCATCCACCCACACATCCATACATACATGCATCCGTTCAACCATACAATCGTACATCCATAAAACTATACTTACATCCATACATGCTTATTTACATACATCCATACATACATCCGTATATACATCCATACATACATCCATGCATACATCCATACATACATACATACATCCATACAAAAATCCAAACATACATCCATACATACATCCATACATACATCCATACATACATCCATACGTACATCCACAATAACACCCATACATACATCCATGCACACAACCTTACAAACACCCATACATTCACCCATGCATACATCCATACATACATCCATACAAACATCCACAGATATATCCATACATACATCCGTACATCCATCCATATACTCATCCATACGTCCTCGCATCCATACATCCATAAATCCTACCATCCGTACCTTCATCCATTGATACATACATCCACCCATACATCCATACATATATACATCCATACATGCATACATAGGTACATCCGCCCATTCATACCTGAAACCATCCATTCATTCATCCATCCACACTGCCATCATTCTATACATCCATCCATCCATACATCCACCCTTCCATACATCCATCTTTCCGTACATCCATCCATCCATACATACACCCATCCAAACATCCATCAAACCATACATCCTTCGATCCATACAAGCACGCATCCATACATTCATCGATCCATACATCTATCCATCCATACATAGATACATACATACATTCATACATCCACACATAAATAAATCTAGACATCCATACATCAACATACACCCATACATACATCCATTCATACATCCATACATCCATCAATCCATCCATCCATCAATCCATCCATTCATACTTCCATCCATCCATACATCCATAAATTCATACATCCATTCACCCATA
>NW_016932233.1:0-9521 GCF_001483705.2 Eufriesea mexicana
TACCTAGCCCAGCGTAACATAACAAAGCGTTACCTAACGCAACACAACGTGCCGCGATCACGATTGCTGGTCTCCCGAGAGCCATGCAGAAAGCATATCTGGACAGTAGGATGCAGACATCCATAGAAGAACTTGGCATATCAGAAAAGTATAAGCTACCCAAACATGAACCGAAACATAGAACCTAACCAAACATAGCCTGACTCAACGTAACTTGCTGCAAGCAATATTGCTGGACTCCCCAGGGTCGAGCAGGGCATAGTAGGGCATCGCAGACCGTAGAAATGCACCCAAAAGTAGTGTAAGGCAGAAAAGCCAAAGATATCCTATCCTATCCTATCCAAACGTAATATACACGAACGCATCCCAACTTATCCCAACGTGTCGAGACCACAACCATTGCTGGTCCACCAGAGGTAAGCAGAATGTACTAGAGATCAGTAGCCGGCATAAACCCACCGAATAGCGGTGTATTGCGTAAAAGTCAAAGCTATCCTGTCCCTACACAACCAAACCAACCGTTATATGTCCACAACCTTACGTGCAGAGACCACCATAGCAGGCCGTCCCATAGCCAAGCAGAAAATACCAAGGCACAGTGGAGCGCAGAAATTCTCCGAACAGCAGCTTATACCACGAAAGGCAGAGCTATCCAGACCAAACCGAAGCTAACGTAACCTAACCGAAGGTGGCCTAACCCAACTTATCGTGCCGAGACCACTGTTACAGTCCTCCCCAGAGTCGTGCAGGGTATAGTAGAGCAATGTAGCACGTATAAATCCAGAGAACAGCAGCCTATAGCACGAAAGTAAATTATAACCTATAATAGCGTATCCATACGTATTATAAACGGACGTGGCCTAACTTAGGCTGACGTGACCGGAACACCGTTGCCTGCCTGCCTAGCTACAAGCAGAATATACTGGAGCACAGAAGAGCGCGGAAAGCCGCCGGGTAGCAGTGTATTACACAGAAGTCAAAGAAATCCTTCCCTAACTTGACTTATCGTAAACAAACCAAACGTAAACTAACTAAACCTAACTAGCCGAGCCCACTTTTGCTGGACTCCCAATCACCAAGCAGAACATATTACAGCACAGTAGAGCGCAGAAATCCAGCGAATACCAGTGTATAGCACAAAAGTCATAGCCATCATAACCAAACATACACCAACCTGGCCTAACCAAACGTAGCCAAACTAAACCTAACGAGACGATAGCACTATTCCCTGAGTCCGGCAGAGACGATTATAATTTGGTAGAGCACAGTAGGGACCAGAAGAACATGTGATAGCAGTGCTGAACACAATAGTCGAAGCTAACCTAACATGACCCAGAACAGCGTAACACAACCAAACGCAATATAACGCAACCTAACGTGCCGCGACCAGTATAGCTGGCATCCGAAGAGCCACGCAGAGCATTAAAGAGGACAGTAGAGCGCAGACATCCATGGAATAGCAGTCTACAGCACAAAGGTCAAAGCAAGCCTAGCATAACCTAGCCAAACATAGCATAACCAAACGTAACCTAACTCCACATAAACCTACCTACACCACTGTAGCTGCCCTCCCCAGAGCTAAGTAGAATATAACAGAACGCAGTAGATCACAGAAGTCGACGCCGTTGCATTGTAAAGGACAGAAGTAAAAGGTAACCTAACCTAGCCTGACGTAACCTAGCCCAAACAAATGTAGCCTGACCCAGCATAAGGTGCCGAGACCACTATTGC
The DNA here is from genome assembly GCF_001483705.2 of Eufriesea mexicana. NCBI lineage: Eukaryota > Metazoa > Arthropoda > Insecta > Hymenoptera > Apidae > Eufriesea > Eufriesea mexicana. The sequence goes on from NW_016932233.1 coordinate 1,732, forward strand.
TTCCTTCCCACAGCCAAACTATGCATATCAGACATCAGTCGCGCAGAGATCATCCGAATAGCTGTATATAGCACTAAAGTCAATGCTATCCTCTCCTACCCTGACCGAACACAACATAAAAAGACGTAGTATAAACCAAACTAGCGTGCGGGCGCCGCTGTTACTGCCCTTCCCATAGTCGAGCAGGGTATAGTAGAACAATGTATAGCGTAGAAATCCATCGAAAAGCAGTGTATAGCATCACAAAAGTCAAAGTTAGCCTATCCTAACCTAACAAGACGTGGCATAACCAAACGTAGGCTAATCGAACATGACGTGCCTAGATCACCATTGCTGGCAACCCCATCTCCAGGCAGAACGTATTAGAGGGGAGTAGAGCGTAGAAGACCAACGAATGGCTGCGCATAGGCAGAAAAGTCAATGCTATCCATACCTGACACCAACTAACGTAACATAATCGATCGTGTCCCAACTCAGCCTAGTGTGCCGAGACCGCTATTACTGGATTCACCAGGGTCAAGCGGAACATACTACAGCACAGTAGAGCGCAGAAGGTCTCTGAACAGCAGTGTATAGTACAGTGGTCATAGCTACCCTAGCCTAACATAACCAAGCATAGCGTACCCAAACGTAACTTAACTCAACCTTACCTGGCGGGACCGCTATTGCGGGCCTCCCCAGAGCCAAGCAGTACATATTAGAGGAGTGTAGAGCGCAGAAATTCATGAAATCGCAGTACGTGGCCAAATAGTCGAAGCTAGCCTATCCTAACGTAACCAAACGTTGCACAACGGTTCCTAGCATAGCTCTTCCTAGGGAGCCGAGACCACTATTGGTTGCCTCTCCAGTACCAAGCGGAGCATACTAGATCAAAGTAGAGCGCAATAATCCACAGCACTTCAGTTTACAGCAAGAAAGTCAAAGGTATCCTGACCTATCATAACCATACGTGACATAACCAAATGTAAACTAACACAACCTAACGTGGCTAGACCACTGTTGCCGGACTCCCCATCGCCAAGCAGAACATTTCAGTGAAGAGTGAAACACAGAGGACAAATAACGGCAGTGTATGGTAGAAAGGTCAAAGCTGTCCAAACATAGCCCATGCTAACATAACCTAACCAAGCGTAACCTAACTCAGTCTAGCGTGCCGTCACCACTATTGCTTGCCACACCACATCTAAGCAGAATGTAATAGAGCAAAGTTGAACCCAGAAGTAATCCACATTGCATTTTATAGCACAAGAGCCAAAGACATCCTAACCTAACACAAGCGAAGATAAACGAACCTGACACAGACAAGCACGACGTAGCGTGCCGCGACCACTATTGCCGGCGTCCCTGTAGACAAGTACAGATTTGCAGCGCACACTTGAGCGGAGGAGCACAGGGAACGGCACTTTGTGGCACACAAGTCAAATCTATCCCATACTATCCAAACGTATCCTAACCAAACCGAGCGTAATATGACGCAATGCATAGTAGAACGACCGCTATTGCAGGCGTCCCGATAGTCGAGCACAGTATATTAGAGTAATGTAGAGGGCAAAAATTCACCAAACTGCAGAGTATAGCACAAAGTCTAAGCTACCCGATACTAACCTAAGCTAATGTAACGTAGCCGAACGCAACATAGCCCAGACTGACGTGCCGAGGGCACTACTGCTGGACTCCCCACATCCGAGCAGAGTATCCTAGGGCACAGTAGAGCGCGGAAATACACAGAATAGCAGTGGACAGCACAAATCTCAAAACCATCTTGTCCAAACTTATTGTACCCTAACCTACCAAAGCTTAACATAACTCAAACAAGCGTGCCACGACCGCTATTGCTGGCCTTCCCAGAGACACGCAGAGGTAACTAGAGCAATGCAGAGTGCAGGTATCGAACGAATAGCAATGTGTAGCAAAAGAGTCGAGTACATCCTGACCAAACCTAGCCTATCCTAGCCAAGCCAAACGAACTTAGCCAAACCTAACGTGCCGAGATCGCTATTGCTGGCCTCACCAGAGCCAAGCAGAACGCATTAGAGCACAGTGGAGCTCAGGAGTTCACAGTATTGCAGCGTGTTGCACAAAAGACGAAGCTATCATGTTATAACCAGACCAAACGTAACGCAACCAAACGTAACATAGCCCATTGCGACGTGCTGAGACCAGTATTGCTGCCATCCTCAGAACAAATCGGAACATATCATAGGAGAGTAGAGCGTAGGAATCCATAGAATCGCACTGCATAGCACAATAGTCGAAGTTACCCTATCCTATCATAGTCGAAAATAGCATAACCGAAGGTAGCTTAACTGAACCAAACGCGCCGAGACCACTATTGCTAGCCTCCATATAGCATAGCAGAATATGCTAGAGTGCAGTAGAGCGCAGTAGTCCACCGCATTGCAGTGAATAACTCAAAAGTCAAAGCCATCCTAACCGAACATATCCTAACCCAAACTAACCAAACGTAGCATAGTCGAATCAAACGTGCTGCGACCACCATTACTGGCTTCCGCAGGTTCAAGCAGAATACGATGGGTCGCAGTAGAGCACAGTAGTCAATAGAATCGCAATGTGTAGCGCAAAAGTCGTAGCTACCCCGTCCTAACCCAACGTAACCTAGCATATCCAAACGTGACCTAATCCAAACGAAACTGCCGCTACCACAATTGCTGGTCTCCCCAGGGCCATGCAGAACCTATTAGAGCGGGGTAGAGCGCAGAAATCCGTAGAACGGCAGTGTACCGCAAAGAAGTCGAAGATACCCAAACCTAACTCATACAAACGTATTCTAACCCGATATTGCCAAACACAACATAACGTGCTGCGACCATTATTGCTGGTCTCCACTGAGCCAAGCAGTGCGCAATAGAGATGAGTAGAGCGCAGGAATCCATAGAAATGCAGTGTACAGATCCAAACGTGACCTAATCCAACCAAAACTGCCGCTACCACTATTGCTGGTCTCCCCAGGGCCATGCAGAACCTATTAGAGCGGGGTAGAGCGCAGAAATCCGTAGAACGGCAGTGTACCGCAAAGAAGTCGAAGATACCCAAACCTAACTCATACAAACGTATTCTAACCCGATATTGCCAAACACAACATAACGTGCTGCGACCATTATTGCTGGTCTCCACTGAGCCAAGCAGTGCGCAATAGAGATGAGTAGAGCGCAGGAATCCATAGAAATGCAGTGTACAGCGGTTAAGTCGAAGCTGACCAAACCCAAACAATGTTAACTTAACCAAACCAAACCTACCCCATATCATCCTAACTTGCCCAGACCACCATTACTACTATCCGATGAACCATGCAGAACATACATGAGCACAGCAGAGCGTAGAAACCACCGAAGTGCAGTGTATTACATAAAAGTCAATGCTAACCTATCCAAACCTATACAAACGTAATATTGCCAAACGCAACTCAACTTAACCTGACGTACCTAGACAAATACTGTTGGCCTCCCCAGAGTAAAGGTGAAAATATTATATCGCAGCTGAGCCCAGAAATCCACCTAAAAGCAGACTATAGCTCTGAAGTCGGAGCTACCCTCTCCTAACCTAACGAATCGTAACATATGCAAATGTAGCCCAACCCAACCTAACGCGCTGCGACCACTATTGCTGGCCTCCCCAGAGCCAAGCAGGAGAGGTAAGTCGAGAGTGAAACGTGGAAATCCATAGAATCGCTGTGTATATCAGAGAAGTGAGAGCTACTTATGCCTAACCAAAAATAACGGGACATAACAGGATATAGCTTAATCCAACCTAACGTGCCGAAACTGCTATTGCTGCCCTCTCAAAGGCGAAGCATGACCTACTAGAACACAGTGGAGCGCAGAAGCCCACTGAATGGCGGCGTACACCGCAAAGGTTAAAGATATCCAAACCAAACTTGGCATAACACAACCTAACCGAAAGTAGCCTGACACAACGTAACGTGCCGAGACCGCTGCTGCTGACCTCGCCAGGGCCGAGCTGAACATGTGAGGTCACCGCAGGGCGCAGAAGTCCACGTAATAGCACACTGAGGCACTGAAGTCAAATCCATCCTCTCCTGCCCTAAAGAATCGTAACATACCCAAACGTATCCTGACTTAACCTAGCGAGCCGTGGCCACGAATACTGGACACCCAAGAGTCAGCAAGACATACTAGAGCACAGTAGAGCGCAGAAATACACCGAATAGCAGTGAACACCACAAAATTTAAAGCTACTCTAACCAAACTTATCATAGCACGACCTAACCGATGGCTACATGTCTCAACATAAGGTGCCGAGGACGCTATTGATGGCGCTTCCCAGAGCCAAACTGATAGCACAAGTGCACTGCAGGGCGCAGAGATCCACCTAATAGCAGTGTATAGCAGAAAAGTTAAAGCTACCCTTACCAAACGTAACCTAATCCAACCTAACAGAAAGTAGCCTGACCCTTCGTGATGAGCCGAGACCACTGTTGCTGGCCTTGCAAGGGCCGAACTGAAAATATTAGGTCACTGTAGGGCGCAGAAATCCACCTAATAGCAGACTAAAGCACTAAAGCCTGAGCCTTCATCTCCTAATCTAAAGAATCTTAGCATAATCAAACGAATCATAACTTAACATAACGTGAGGCGACGTCAATTACTGGCCACCCCAGAGCCTAGCAGGACATACTAGAGCCCATTGGAGCGCAGAAATCCACCGAATAGCTGTGTAGAACACAAAAGTTGAAGCTAGTCTAATCAAATTTGTCATAACACAGCCCAACCGAAGGTAACCAGACACAACGTAACGTGCCGAGACCACTATTTGTAGCCTTACCAGAGCCAAGCTGAGAGCACTAGAGCATTGTAGGTCGCAGAAATCCACCTAATAGCAGACTATGGAACTAAAGTCAAAGCTACCCTCTCCTAACATAACCAACCCCAAAATAAGTGATCGCAACCTAGCAGAACCTGACGTGCTGCGACCACAATCGCTGGCCCCGCCAGAGCCAAGCAGAACACATTCGTGGAAAGCCGAAACCAGAAATCCATAGAATCGCAGTGCATATCAGAAGAGTCAAGGTTACGTGAGCCTAACCCAAACCAACAGATCATAGCCACACGTGGCCTAACTCAACCTGACGTGACGAGAACGCTATTAATGCCCTCCCCAGTGCCAAGCAGGACATATTAGAGCACCGTAGATCGCAGAAATCCACCGAATGGGCGTGTACAGCACAAAAGTAAATGCCATCCTAACCAAACTCAGCCTAACCCAACATAACCAAACATAACGTGACCTAACGTAACGCGCTGAGAGCACTATTGCTGACCTTAAAAGTGCGAAACCGAAAAGTTAGAGCACACTACGGCGCAAAAATTCACCTGATAGAAGACTATAACACTACAGTAACCGATGGCTACATGTCTCAACATAAGGTGCCGAGGACGCTATTGATGGCGCTTCCCAGAGCCAAACTGATAGCACAAGTGCACTGCAGGGCGCAGAGATCCACCTAATAGCAGTGTATAGCAGAAAAGTTAAAGCTACCCTTACCAAACGTAACCTAATCCAACCTAACAGAAAGTAGCCTGACCCTTCGTGATGAGCCGAGACCACTGTTGCTGGCCTTGCAAGGGCCGAACTGAAAATATTAGGTCACTGTAGGGCGCAGAAATCCACCTAATAGCAGACTAAAGCACTAAAGCCTGAGCCTTCATCTCCTAATCTAAAGAATCTTAGCATAATCAAACGAATCATAACTTAACATAACGTGAGGCGACGTCAATTACTGGCCACCCCAGAGCCTAGCAGGACATACTAGAGCCCATTGGAGCGCAGAAATCCACCGAATAGCTGTGTAGAACACAAAAGTTGAAGCTAGTCTAATCAAATTTGTCATAACACAGCCCAACCGAAGGTAACCAGACACAACGTAACGTGCCGAGACCACTATTTGTAGCCTTACCAGAGCCAAGCTGAGAGCACTAGAGCATTGTAGGTCGCAGAAATCCACCTAATAGCAGACTATGGAACTAAAGTCAAAGCTACCCTCTCCTAACATAACCAACCCCAAAATAAGTGATCGCAACCTAGCAGAACCTGACGTGCTGCGACCACAATCGCTGGCCCCGCCAGAGCCAAGCAGAACACATTCGTGGAAAGCCGAAACCAGAAATCCATAGAATCGCAGTGCATATCAGAAGAGTCAAGGTTACGTGAGCCTAACCCAAACCAACAGATCATAGCCACACGTGGCCTAACTCAACCTGACGTGACGAGAACGCTATTAATGCCCTCCCCAGTGCCAAGCAGGACATATTAGAGCACCGTAGATCGCAGAAATCCACCGAATGGGCGTGTACAGCACAAAAGTAAATGCCATCCTAACCAAACTCAGCCTAACCCAACATAACCAAACATAACGTGACCTAACGTAACGCGCTGAGAGCACTATTGCTGACCTTAAAAGTGCGAAACCGAAAAGTTAGAGCACACTACGGCGCAAAAATTCACCTGATAGAAGACTATAACACTACAGTCAACGCTATCCTCACTTAACCAAACCAAACTGAACTTATCCAAACGTAACCTAACTCAACTTAACGAGCCACGAGCACTATTGCTGGCCTCCCCACGGACAAGCAGAACACACTAGTGGAGAGTAGAATGCAGAAATACGTAGTATCGCAGTGTACATTAAAATAGTCAAGGCTGCCCAAACCTAACACAAAACTGCAGAACATTAGCAAGCAAAGCCTAACTCAACATTATCGTGCCGAGACCGCTATTGCTGCACTCTCCAGTGCCAAGCAGGGCATACTAGGGCACAGTAGAGCTCAGAAGTCCACCGAATAGCAGCGTACAGCACAAAACACATAGCTACACTTACCAAACCTACCGTAAGTCAGCCTAACCGGACGTAACATGAATCAACGTAACGTGCCGAGAGCACTCTTGCTGCACCCCACATCCAGGCAGGACTTACTTTAGCACAGTAGAGCGCAGAGGTCCAAAGAATTGCATTGTACAGCACAAAGGTTACAGCTATCCAAACCAAGCTTAGCTCAGCTCAACTTAACCGTGCGTAACCTGACACAACATGACGAGCCAAGGTCTCTATTCGTGGCCCTCCCAGAGCCAAGCAGGGCATACTAGAGCACAGTAGAGCGCAGAGATCCACCGAATAGCAGTGTACAGCATGAAAGTTTTTGTTATCCAGCCCAAACTTAACTTAACCAACATAACCGAACGAACCCGACTCGACACTGCGTACCGAGATATCTATTGCTGGCCTTCCCAGAGACAAGTTGGATATACTAGAGTACTGTAGGGCGCAGAAACCCACCTAATTGCAGACTATGGCATTAAGGTCAGATCTATGCGCTCCCAACGTAACCATCGTAACATATCCAAGCGTAACGTAACTCAACCTAAGTTGCCGCGAACAATATTCCTGGCCTCCCCAGAGCAAAGAAGAACACATTAGCGGAAAGTAGAACGCAGACGTCCACCTATTAGCAGTGTATATCAGAGAAGTCAAAGATATCCATACCTAACCCAAACCAACAGAACATAGTCAAAGATAGCCTAACTCAAAATAACGTGTCGAAATCGCTGTTACTGCCCCCTCTCCTCCCCACAAGCCAAGCAGGATATATTAGGGCACAGTTAAGAGCATATATCCATCGAATAGCACCGTACAGCACAAAAGATAAGGCCATCCCATCCAAACTTAGCATAACCCATCCAATCCGAGCGTAACCTGTCCAAACATCACGTGCAGAGACCACTATTGCTGGCCTTCCCAGAGCCAAGCTGAA
>NW_016932234.1:0-644 GCF_001483705.2 Eufriesea mexicana
AGGACAGATTAGGTCAGGATATTTTCGGCTTTTTCGCTATTCACTGCAATGCTGTGGATTTCTTCGCAATACTGTGCTCCAGTACACTCTGCTCGTCTCTGTGGAGGCCAACAATAGTTGTTTCGTCATGTTAGTATGTACTATGCTATGTTGGGGTATGCTACGTTTGGCTAGGTAAGGATATGCTACTTTGACTTTTGTGACGTGAACTGCAATTCGGTGGATTTCTGCCTTCTTCTTTGCCCTAGTGTGTTCTGCTTCGCTCCGGGGAGGCCAGCAATCCTGATCTCGTCACGTTATGTTGTGTTACGCTACGTTCGAAAGGGTTAGGTTAAGTCAGGTTGTGTTAGGGCATCTTCCACTTTTGTGCTATATACTGCAATGCGGTGGATTTCTGCACTCTGCTGTGCTCTAGTATATTCTGCTTGGCCTTGTGGAGGCCAGAAATAGTGGTTGCAGTGCGTTATGCTGTGATAGGGTACGCTTGGTTGTGTTACGGTTTGTTATGTTGGAATAGGGTATCTTTGACTTTTGTGCTGTTCACAGCAATGCGGCGGATTATTGCGCTCTGATGTACTTCAATACTCTCCACCTTGATCTTGGGAGAGCAGCAATAGTCGTCACGGAACTTTACGTCATGTTAT
>NW_016932234.1:669-1045 GCF_001483705.2 Eufriesea mexicana
TTGGCTAGGTTAGGATATGATACCTTTGACTATTACGCTGTACACTGCTACTCGGTGGACCCTTGCACTCTTCTTTGCCCTACTATACTATGCTCGACTATGGAGAGACCAGCAGTAGCTGTCGTGGCGCGATAGATTGAGTTTGGTTACGTTTGGTTGGGTTTGGTTATGTTACGTTTGGAAGGATGGCTTTGTCTTTTGTGTTATATATAACCATTCGGTGGATTTTGGAACTCTACTCTGCTCTAATATGTTCTGCTTGGCCCCGCGGAAGGCCAGCAGTTGATGCCTCTGCACGCTACGTTTAGTTATACTACGATTGGTTACGTTAGGTTAGGGCATGTTAGGTTAGGATATCTTTGGATTTTGCGCTATA
>NW_016932235.1:0-276 GCF_001483705.2 Eufriesea mexicana
ATTAGTCGAAAATGTCAAGAAAATTGAATTTTCCAGGACGATTCAATAGCTTTGCAATGCCTACAGCACGCCAATTGAATCTTTCCTCCGTATTTATACAATAAAGTTGGCTCACCACCATATTAATCGAAAATGTCAATAAAATTTAATTTGCCACGCAGGTTCTATAGGTTTGCAATGGCTATAGCACGCCAATTGAATATTTCCTCCTTATTTATGAAATAAATTTAGCTCACCACGATATTAGTCGAGAATGTCAATAAAATTGAATTTTCC
>NW_016932236.1:0-727 GCF_001483705.2 Eufriesea mexicana
CTGTACTTGCCATTGGCTTAAAGGAGTTAGGCGATCTATTCACCAACCTATAACAGATTATAAGTTTTCAATATACATATTGTTTGGCAAGTAGATGGCTGTACTTGCCATTGGATTGAAGGCGTTGGACGACCTATTCTCCAAGCTATAACAGGTAATAGATTCTGAATAGACTTATTCTCTGGCAAGTAGACGGCTGTACTTGCCATTGGATTGAAGGCGCTATTTGATCTTTTCACCAAGCTGTAACAGGTTATAGATTTTGAATAGGCCTATTCTCTGGCAAGCAGATAGCTGTACTTGCCATTGGATGAAGGCGTTAGGCGATCTATTCACCAAGCTATGCCAGATTATAGATTTTGAATAGACCTATTCTCTGGCAAGTAGATGGCTGTTCTTGCCATTGGATTGAAGGCGCTAGGCGATCTATTCACCAAGCTATAACAGATTTAAATAGACTTATTCCCTGGCAAGTATCTGGCTGTACTTGCCATTGGATTGCAGGCGATATGCGATCTAATCGCCAATCTATTGCAGCTTATAGGTTTTGAATAGACTTGTTCTCTGGCAAGTAGATGGCTGTACTTGCCATTGGATTGAAGGGTTTATGCCATCTATTCGGCATGCTATAACAGGTTATAGATTTTGAATATACCTATTCTCAGGCAAGTAGATGGCTCTACTTGCCATTGGATTGAAGGCGTTAGACGGTCTATTCACCAAGCTA
>NW_016932237.1:0-216 GCF_001483705.2 Eufriesea mexicana
TCGGGCTGGAAAATTCAATTCTATTGACATTTTCGGCTAATACCGCGGTGAGCTGACTTCCTTGCATAAATAAGGAGGAAACAATCCATTTGCGTGCTATGGCCATTGTAGCGAAATAGAACCTGGCCGGACAATACAATTTAATGACACTATCGAATAATATCCTGTTGAGCTGACTTTCTTGCATAAGTAAGGTGGAAAGATACTATTGGCGTG
>NW_016932238.1:0-377 GCF_001483705.2 Eufriesea mexicana
CTGTGCTGCATGTGGCTATTCGGCGGGCTTCTGCGTTCTATATTGTACTGCTATAATCTGCTCGACTCTAGGGAGTCCAGGAATAGTGGTCTCGACACGTTAGATTGAGTTAGGCTTCGTCTGGTTGGAATATCTTTGCTCGTGTTATGCCTGGATATCTATGACTATCGTGGTATAAGCTGTCATTCGGTTCATATTTGCGATCTACTGTGCTCTACTATATTCTGCTTGGCTCTGGGGTGTCCTTCGATAGCGGCCGCGGCTCGCTATGTTGAGTTAGGCTTTGTTCGGTTACGTGGTATTTCTTTGTGTTTAAGTTTGTATGCCTTTGACTTTTCTGGTATACGCAGTGTTTCTATGGACTTGTGCACGCTACT
>NW_016932238.1:1846-2320 GCF_001483705.2 Eufriesea mexicana
TTTATGTGGCGGTTGGTTACGTTACGATAGGATAGCTTTGACTTTTGCGCTATTAACTGCTATTCGGTGGATTTCTGCGATCTACTCTGCTCTACTACACTATGCATAGCCCTAGGGAGGCCAGTAACAGTGGTCACAGCACGATATATTCAGTTATTCTTTGTTTGGTTATGTTTAGTTTGTTTTAGTTAGGTCTGCGTAGCTTTGACGTTCCCGCTATGCAATTCGATTCTACGGATTTCTGTGTTCTATTCTCCTCTAATATTTTCTGCTCTGCTCTGGGGAGGCCAGCGGTAGTGGCAGCGGCACGATGGATAGAGCTATATTGCGTTTAGTTATTTCACGTTTGTCTATGATAGGGCAGTATGGCTATGACTTTTGTGCTGTAAACTGCTATTCAGTGAATTCCTCCGCTCTACTGCGCTCTAGTATATTCTGCTATTCTCTGAGGATGCCAGCAATAATGGTCTGTGC
>NW_016932239.1:0-699 GCF_001483705.2 Eufriesea mexicana
TGCCGTCGGTTTCTGCGCGCTGCTGTGCTCTAGTACATATTGCACACCTTTGTGGACGACAGCAATAGTGGTCTCGTCATGTTAGGTTGTGTTAGTTTACGTTTGGCTCCCTTACGTTTGTCTATGTTAGTTCAGGCTTCTTTGCCTTTTGTGCTATACACCGCCATTCTGAGGATTTCTCCCTCTTCATTGCCTTACTAGGCTCAGCTCGCCTCTGGGGGGTCGAGTAATAGTGGCCGTGGAAGGTTAGATTGAGGTATGTTATGCTTTGTTATTTAAGTTTGGGATAAGTTTGGTCAGAGTAACTATGACTTTCGTGCTATACACTATCATTCGGTGATTTTCTGTGATCTACTGTGCTCTACTCTCCTCCGCCTGGCTCTGGGGATGCCAGGAGCAGTGGTGGCGTCACGTTACGCTGCATTACACTACGTTTGGGTATGTTTGGTTAGGTCAACTCAGGTTAAGGAATGCATCTCTTTTGTGCTATGCACTTCAATGCGGTGGATTTCTACGCTCTGCTGGGCTCTGGTGTATTCTGCTTGGCCCTGGAGAAGCGGGCAATAGTGGTCTTTGCGCGTTAGGTTCATATATGTTACGTATGTTTATGTTACGCTTGGTTATGTTAGGATACGATAGCCTTGGTTTTTGCGGTGTACACAGCTTTTCGGTTGATTTCTGCGCTCATCCCTGCTCTAT
>NW_016932239.1:779-1318 GCF_001483705.2 Eufriesea mexicana
ACGTTTAGTTAGGATAGGACACCCTATCCATGACTTTTGTGTTATACATTGCTCTTCGTTCGATTTCTCCTCTCTGCTGAGCTCTAATATGTTCTGCTTGGCTCTGGGGAGTCCAGGGATAGTGGTCTCGGCACGCTATGTTGATTTACGTTACTGATCGTTGGTTTATGATAGGGAGGTTTGATTAGGGTTTGTTTGACTATTTTGCTATACACTGCTACCCGGAAGATCTACGGGCTCTACATTGTTCTACTATACTCCACACGACCCTGTCGAGTCGAGCAATAGTTCTCTTGGCACGTCAGGTTGAGTTCGGTTACGTTCGGTAAGGTTAGGTTAGGCTAAGTTTGGTCTGGGTAGCTTTGACTTTCGTGCTAACTATTATTCGGGGGATTTCTGTGATCTACTGTGCTCTACTGTATACTGCCAGGCTCCGCGGAGGCCAGAAGCTATGGTCGCGCCACGTAATTTTGGGCTATGCTACATTACTTTAGGTTAGGTTAGTTCAGGTTACATTAGGATATCTTTGACTTTTCTGC
>NW_016932240.1:0-600 GCF_001483705.2 Eufriesea mexicana
CGCCCTACCAACCTAACCAATCGTGGAATAGCCAAACGCAACCTAACTCAATCTAACGTGACGCGAACATTATTGCTGGCCTTTCGAGGGCAAAGCAAGACGTATTAGAGGGCAGTAGAGCGCAGAAGTCCATGGAAATTTAGTGTATAGCAGAAAAGTCAAAGCAATCCAAAGCTAACCCAAAGCTACGTGACACAGCCAGACGAAGCATAACTAAACAGAACGTGCCGCGACCAATGTTGCTGGACTCGCCAGGGCCAAGCAGTACGTATTAGAGAGCAGTTAGAGGAGCGTAGTGCGCAGTAACCCACAATGCACGGCAATGTACGGCAGAAATTCAAAGCTATCCTATCCTAACCAAACCAAACGTAACATAACCAAACGCAGCCTGACACAACATAACGTCTCGACACTACTGTTGATAGCATATCCAGAGCGAGGCAGAGCATACTAGGGCAGAGTAGAGAGCAGAAATACGCCGCAGTGCTGTGTAATGCACACGAGCCGTAGATGCTGTGTAATGCACACGAGCCGTAGATACACTAACCTGATACCTTATAAGATACCTTACCTGACCAAATATAAGATATCCAAACGAAG
>NW_016932241.1:0-1206 GCF_001483705.2 Eufriesea mexicana
ATTTTGTTCGGTTAGGTCAGGTAAGGTTGGACTATCTTCGCCTTTTTCGCTATACACAGCAATTTTGCCGATTCATGCACTCTGCTGCGTTCTAGTATATTCTGCTTGCCTCTGGGGAGGTCAGTAATGGTGGCCTCGACAATCTGGGTTGAGTTATGTTGCGTTTGGTTTGGTTATGTTAGGTTATGTTTGGTTAGCGTAGCATTAGCATTTGTGCAACACACTACTCTTCGGTGGATCTCTGCGCTCTACGTTACTCTAATAGCCACCGCTCGGCTCTGGGAGGACAGGAATATTCGTCGTGGCACGTTAGGTTGAGTTGGGTTACGTTAGGTTTCCTGCGCCCTTTCCACTGTACCCTACTATTCTAATGATTTCAGCGCTCTGCTCTCGCCTAATATGTACTGCTTTCCTCCGGGGAGGCCAGAAGCTATGGTCGCGGCAGATGAGGTTGAGTTGGCTACCGTTTGGTTAGGTTATGTTGTTGTGGCTTAGGTTAGGAAATCTTTGACTTTCGTTCTCCACATAGCAATCATATTGATTTCTGCGCTCTACTCTGCTCTTTCATATTCTGCCTGTCTCTGTGGACGCCAGCAGTAGACTTCGCAGCACATTATGTTGAGATATGTTTCGTTCGGTTAGGTTTGGTCAGGATAGGTTTGGTCAGTGTTGATTCGACTCTTTTGCTGTATACTGCTTTTCGGTCGATTTCTGCGTTCTACATTGCTCTAGTGCGTTCTGCTTGGCTCTGTGGAGGCCAGCGACGGTGGCCTCCTCACATTAGGTTGAGTCATGTTACGTTTGGCTAGCTTAGGTTAGCTTGTGTTAGGTTAGGATACCTTTCACTTCTGCGCTGTACTCTGCTATTCTATGGATTTCTGCGCACGACCCTCCTCTAATATGCTCTGATCGGAGCCGGGGATGACAAACGTTGTGGTACCGGCACGTTGGGGTCAGTTAAGTTACGTTTGGGCGCGTTAGGTTAGCATAGATATGACTCTTGAGCTATACGCTACTTTTCTACGGATTTCTGAGCTCAATTAGTATCTATAGCGTTCCGCATGCCTCTGCGGACGCCGGCAATATTGGTCGCCGCACTATGGGCTTTTTAGGCTGCGTTTGTAAGCGTTACGTTTGGTTACTTTAGGACAGGACAGCTTTGACTTTTGTGCTGTGCACGGTTATACGATGGATTTCAACGCCCTA
>NW_016932242.1:0-203 GCF_001483705.2 Eufriesea mexicana
GCCACACATCCATCCATCCACACATACATAAATCCTATCATCCGAACTTCCATCCATCGATAACTCCATCCAGCCACACATCCATGCATATATACATACATACATCCATACATACGTAAATCAGTCAATCCATACCTCATTCCTTCCATTCATCCATCCATCCACAAAACCATTCATCCATACATACATCCATCCATACATCC
>NW_016932243.1:0-484 GCF_001483705.2 Eufriesea mexicana
ACTTCCTTGCATAAGTAAGGAGGGAAAATTCTATTGGCGTGCTATATTCTTTGTAATGCTATAAAATCTGGCTGGAAAGTTCAATTTTATTGACAGTTTCGTTAATATCGTGGTGAGTTACCTTTCATGCTTAAATAAGGAGAAAAGGTTCATTTGGCGTGCTATAGCCGATGCAATGATCTGGAATCTGTCCGGAAAATTCCATTTTATTAACATTTTCGACTAATATCGTGGTGAGTTACCTTTCATGCTTAAATAAGGAGAAAAGGTTCATTTGGCGTGCTATAGCCGATGCAATGATCTGGAATCTGTCCGGAAAATTCCATTTTATTAACATTTTCGACTAATATCGTGGTGAGTTACCTTTCATGCTTAAATAAGGAGAAAAGGTTCATTTGGCGTGCTATAGCCGATGCAATGATCTGGAATCTGTCCGGAAAATTCCATTTTATTAACATTTTCGACTAATATTGTGGCGAGCCTC
>NW_016932244.1:0-669 GCF_001483705.2 Eufriesea mexicana
AACGTGCCTAGCCCACAATAGCTGCCCTTCCATCCGCCAAGCAGGGCGTATTACAGGGGAGTACAGCTCACGGGTGCATAGGGCGACAGTGTACAGCACGAAAGTCAAAGATATTCTGACCAAACTCAAACAAACCTAATCTAACCGAGCGTAATATAACCTATCATAACGCGCCGCAGCCACTATTTATAGAACTCCCAGGTGATAGCAGAGAATGTTAGATCACAGACGCGCAGCAGCCACTATTTATAGAACTCCCAGGTGATAGCAGAGAATGTTAGATCACAGTAGAGCGCAGAAACCCAAGGAATAGCAGTGTATAGGACAAAAGTCATAGCTACCCTGTCCTATCCTAACCATACCTAACATAGCCAAATGAAACATAACTTCGGCTAACGTGCCGAGACTAATACTGCTGGCATCCCCATAGCTGAGCAGAATATACGAGAGCAGAGCGGAGCGCAGAAATCCACCGAATAGCAGTGTATAGCACAAAAGTCAAAGCCATCCGAACCAAACGTAACCAAACCTGACCTAACCAAACGTAACCTAGCAGTACCTAACGTGACACGACCACTATTGTTGGAGTCCCCGGAGCAAGAAAATGCTAGTAGAGCAACGCGGTGACAGATACCGACCGAAGACCAGTGCGGAGCACAAGAGTCAAAG
>NW_016932245.1:0-1223 GCF_001483705.2 Eufriesea mexicana
GGATGTATGGACGTATGGGTGTATGGTTGTATGGGTGTATGATTGTATGGATGTACGATTGTACGGATATACGGATGTATGGATGTGTGGATTTAGATATGGATGGATATATGGATGGTGGATGTATGGATGTGTGTATGGATGTATGCATGGAAGAGGTATGGATGTATGTGTAGGTGTATGTAAGGGTGCATGTATGCATGTATGTATGCATGTATTTATGGGAGTATGTATGGATGTATGGAAGTATGGATGGATGGATGGATGTATATATTGATGGATGGCTGTATGGATGGAAGGATGTATGGATGGAAGGATGTATGGATGGATTGAGGTATGAATGGACGGATGTACGGAGGTATGGATGTATGTGTAGGTGTATGTAGTATGACGAATGAATGTCTTGTAGAGTATGTATCGATGTATGTATTGACGTATGTTTGGATGTATGTATGGATGTATGCATGCATGTATGTGTGGATGTATGTATGGATGTATGCATGGATGTATGTATGGATGTATGTAAGAATGTATGGATGTATGTATGTATGGATGAATATATGCGTGCATGTGTAGATTTCTGTATTGATGTGTGTATGGATGCATGGAAGTATGGATGGATGTATGGTTGTACATATGGATGGATGGCTGTATGGATGGATGGAAGGTTTGATGGATTGAGCTATGAATGGACGGATGTACGGAAGTATGGATGTATGTATGGGTGTATGTAAGGTTGTACGTATGCATGTATGTATGCATGTATTTACGGGAGTAAGTATGGATGTGTGAATTGATGTATGTATGGATGTACGTTTGGTTGTATGTGTGGATGTATGAGTGTATGAGTGGATGGATTTATGGAGGTATGGGTTTGTGGAAGTAAGGATATATGGATGGATGGATGTATGGGTGGATGTATGTATGAATGTATGTATGTATGTACGGGTGTTTGAATGAATGGATGTATTTTTGTTACGTATGTATGGATGTATGCATGTATGGATGTATTTATGTTCGCATGTATGGATGTACGGATGCATGGATATATGCATATGTGGGTGGATGAATGGATGGGTGGATGGACGGAACAACGGATGTATGTATGGGTGTTTGTATGGATATATGAATGGGTGTATGCATGGATGAATGTATGGATGCTTGTATGGATGTATGTATGGATGTATGTATTGATGTATGTAAGAATGTTTGTATGGATGTAT
>NW_016932246.1:0-936 GCF_001483705.2 Eufriesea mexicana
ACGCAGCTAAACTCAATCCAACTAGCCGCGACCACTGCTGCTTGCCTCCACAGAGCGAAGCAGGGTATCCTAGAGCAGAGCAGAGCGCAGAAGTCCACCGCACTGCAGTGTACAGCACAAAGGTCAGACATACCCTGACCTAACCTGACCCTACCCAACCTAATCAAACGTTGTGTAACGGAGCAGGACGCGACGAGACCAATATTTCTGGCCTCAGCATAGCCAAGCAGGACATGATGGAGCGCCGAAATCCACCGAATAACAATCAATGGCACATAAGTATAAGTAGCGTAACCTAACCTAGCCAAACGTGATACATCCAAACGTAGCCATGCTGAACCTGACATGACGATACCACTAATGCTCTCCGTGACAGATTTAAGCACAATGTGCTAGAGCACTGTAGTTTGCGGATAACCACCACATTACAGTTAATAGCACAATAGCCGCAGATATCGAAACCAAGCCTGACATAACCTAACCTAACAAAGCGCAGCGTAGCTCAACATGACACGCCGGGACAACTGCTCCTGGCCTCCCCGGGGCAAAGCAGTATGTAGTAGAGCAGGGTAGATCACAGAAGCCCGCAGAATAGCTGTGTAAACCACAAAAGGCGAAGTAGCTTGTCCTAAACTAGCCGAACATAACACACCCAAACGTAACATAACTCTATCTAACATGACGAGAACTATACTGCTGACTTCCACAGAGGATAGCAGGGTATAGTAGAGCACAGTAGTGAACAGAAATCAACCGCATATCAGTGAATAACTCAAAAGTCGAAGGTATCCTAGCATAACGTGACATAACCTATCCTATCCGTACGTAGCGTATCTCAGCAGAGCGTGCCGCGGCCATTGCTGCCGGACCCCTCAGAGACCAGCAGTACACAGCAGAGCACAGTAGATCAAATGAACCCTCCGGATAATGGTGTAA
>NW_016932247.1:0-517 GCF_001483705.2 Eufriesea mexicana
CGTCACGTTAAGTTGAATGCGTTTACTCTTGTCTTGGCTAGGTAGGGATTGGTTTGACAAGGGGAGCTATGACTTCTCTGCTATACGCTGCCATTCGGTCCATATCTGGACACAGCATTGCTCTACTAGCATCTGCTTATCTCTGGCGAGGCCAGCAATAGTGGTCGCCGCACGTTAGGTTGAGATAAATTGCGCTTGGTTAGGTTAGGTTACGTTGTATTAAGTTACGAAAGCATAGTTTTTCGTGCTACACACTGATATTCGTTCGATTTCTGCGCCCTACTGTGCCGTAATATGCTCTGCCTGCCTCCGGGGAGACCGGCAATAGTGTTAACGACAAATTAATTCTAGCTATGTTTGGTTTGCTAGGTTAGTATGCGTTAGGTTAGGATGGCTTCGACTTTTCAGCAACTCACTGCCATTATATGGGCCTCTGCTCTCTGCTCTCCTCTAGTATGTTCTGCTTGGCGATTGGGAGGCCAGCAATAATGGTCTAGTCGCGATAGGCTGTATTTCG
>NW_016932248.1:0-619 GCF_001483705.2 Eufriesea mexicana
CTTCCCTCCCAAGTGTCGAGTAGAGTATAGCAGAGCTACGAAGAGCAGAGAAGTCCACCGATTAGCAGTGCATAGCGCAGAATTAGAAGATACCTAATACTGACTTAACCAAACGTAACATAACCGGACGTAACCTAACCGAGCCTAACGCTCCACGGACACTATTTCTGGCCTCCCCAGAGCAAAGTAGAGAACATTAGATATCAGTTGATCGCAGAAATCGTCCGAATAGCAGTGTATAGCGCAAAGGTCAAGGCAACCCGACCAAACATGGCATTACCTTATCTTTCCAAACGCAACGTAGCTCAACCAAACGTGCCACGGCCACCATTCCTGGCCTGCCCAGAGACAAGCGGATGAGGGTAGAGCAACGCAGGGCGCATATGTCGAACCAACAGACGTGTATAGCACGAAAGTCGATGCCATCCCGACCATACGTAACAAGACCCAACAAAATGTGCCACGTCCGCTGTTGCTCGCCTCCCCAGAGACAAGCAGATGCTAGTGGAGCTATAGAGTGTACAGGTATCGACCAAACAGCAGTGTATATCACAAAAGTCAAAGATACCCTTACCAACCTTATCCTAACCTAGCCAAGGCTAGCGTAAGCTAACTAAAT
>NW_016932248.1:9578-10692 GCF_001483705.2 Eufriesea mexicana
AAGCAGGATATACTAGAGCACAGTAGAGCGCTGAAGTCTAACGAAAAGCTGTGTACAGCAGAAAAGTTAAAGCAACGCTGACCAAACTTTGTCCAATCCAAACCCGAATCCAAAACCGAACGTAACCAGAAACAACATAACTTGCCGAGACCACTATTCCTGGCTTTCCAGAGCCAGGCTGAAGATATTAGAGCACTGCAAGCCGCAGGAGTCCCGCTTATAGGAGAACATAGCCCTAAAGTCGAAGCTATCCTCTCCTAACGTAACCAATCGTAACATAATCGAACATAACGTAACTCAACCTAACACGCCTCGACCACTATTGCTGGCCGCCCCAGAGCCAAGCAGAACACACTAGTGGTGAGTAGAACACTGAAATCCATAAAAACGCAGTGTATATCAGAATAGTCAAAATGACCCATGCCTAACACAAACCAAGGGGACATAGGTAAACATAGCTTATCGCAGCCTAACGTGCCGATACCGCTATTGCTTCCATCCCGAGAGCCAATCAGGTCATACCAGAGCACTGTAGAGTGCAGGAATCCACCGAATAGCAGTGTGCAGCACAAATGTTGAAGCAATCCTGAAAATGTTGCAGCAATCCTGTCCAAATTTAGCGTAACCCAACCTTACCGAACGTAACCTGACTCAAAATAACGTGTCGAGACCACTGTTGCTGGCGATCCCAGTGCCAAGTAGAGCATACAAGTGGGGAGTAAAGCACGAAAAGTCCATAGAATCTTAGTGCTAATCAGAAAAGTCAAAGCTACTTAAGCTTAACCCAAACCAACCGGACATAACCAAACTTATCATAGCTCAACCTAACGTGCCTAGGCCGTTACTGCTGCCCTCCCCAAAGGTATGCAGGACATACTAGAGCACAGCGGAGTGCAGAAATCCACCGAAAAGTAGTGTACAGCTCAAAAGTCATAGACATCCTAGCCAGACTGAGTCTAACCTAACCCAACAAAACGATAACTTACTCAAACTATCGGGCCACGACCGCCATTGACAGCATGTCCAGAGCCGAATAGGCAATAGTAGAGAAACTGAAGAGCGCAGAAATCCACCGAACAGCAGTGTAAAACACAAAAGTCAAGGATATCCTAAC
>NW_016932249.1:0-535 GCF_001483705.2 Eufriesea mexicana
TAACATCACCAAACGTTACATACACTAACGTACCATAGCTGAAACAAACGTGCTGAGGCCACTGCTGCAAGCCACCCCACACCCAAGCAGAACACACTAGAGCGCAATGGAGCGCAGAAATCCAACGCATTGCAGGGTATAGCATTAATGTCAAAGGTGCTTATCCCAGCCTAGTCAAACGTAACACACCCAAATGTAGCGTAACTCAACCCAACTGGCCGAGGCAACCATTGCAGCCCTCCACAGAGAAGACAAGGATGTACCTGAGCACAGTAGTGTGCAGAAATCCATCGCACTGAAGTGAGTAGTACAAAAGATGTAGATATCCCAACCTAACCTGACCAAACCTAACCTAACCAAACGCAGCATAACCCAGCAAGCATGACGAGCCGTGTACACTGTTGCTCCCCCCCCCAGGGACGAGCAGAGTATTGTAGAGCATTGTAGAGCGCAGGAATCCACCGAGCAGCAATTTATACCGCAAAAATCAGAGAAATCCTAACCGAGCCATCCCAACCAAACCTAACGAAACGTA
>NW_016932250.1:0-278 GCF_001483705.2 Eufriesea mexicana
TTATTACGTGTATGTATTACGAAACATCTTTTTCTCGCAACGGTCCGTGATACGGACATCTACCCAGATTCTAATGTCAATTTTTCATTGTTTATTTTGTCGTTAACAATTAACGTGTATATGTAAAACTTTCAAAGTGAATAAAAAGTATCTAAACATATAACCATTGCAGTTTCATTTTCTTTTTACCAAGAATAAAATTACGCATTTTCATCTGTGACTTCATGTTCGACGGGCTATTAATTGAATAAAAAGAAACGAAGAAAAATGTGTTATAC
>NW_016932250.1:1180-2426 GCF_001483705.2 Eufriesea mexicana
GCATATATATCAACTGAGAAGGATGTGTGGCATGAACATACTGATATAAGGATCATTGAAGAGATGGAGAATGAACACTTGGTAATAGTTATAAAAATTAAAGATGAATTGAATATAGAGTGTAAATGTTTCATTAAGGTACAAATGTGTAGAAATATCTATGGGAACTTGGAAACTACAAAAGCAGCAGGAATATTGGGGCTGTGGCACATGGAATTGATTAGGCCAAGAAAGCCAACGTTAAAAGGAGGTAAAAGGTATGTCTTACCTACTGATGATTATTGGAGAAAAGAACCATTTGGTTGACTGATTTATAAATGACTTAAGATTTAATATGAAATATTATTGACGCTCGATTTTTTTTTATTATAGGAGACTTACAGACAAGAGTAATATTTGTATGCAAGAGCCAGCCACTAACGGTAAAGTAATAAGTATCATTTAATAATATTTCAATGGATTGTTTATCTGTTTTTAAAAATTTAACCAATATACAATATTTACTTTCTAAATTTTTAATTTTATTTACAATAATAAATAATGAATTTTAAAATATTTGATTTTATAAGTGTTTTACATTAATGAAACTAATAGATTTCTTATAACTAGGATATAATGAAAACCACTGTTTGGTGTTGTTGAGTTAGAATTATGGGCAAAAGAAACTCCAAAGGCATGTAGAAATTTCATATAATTATGTATGTAAGGATATTAGTGTGACACTATATTTCATAGAATTATCAAAGGATTCCTAACACAAGATGGTGTTTCCACAGGTACAGGAGAAGGTGGTAAAATATATGGAGAAACATTTAAAGTAAGACTATATTTAAAAATAAGATGAATACCATTTTTATTGAAAAATAATTATTGTATATATATGTTTTAGGACGAATTTCATACACGATTACAATTTTGTCGACGAGATTTAATTGGAATGGTTAATGCTGGAATGATGACATTGGTTCCCAATACTTCTTTATTCTTAGTTCTACAACAGATTTGCAGAATAAGCATACAACCTTTGGTAGAGTTACTGGAGAATCTATATATAGTATGCTTAAACTCGAAGAAGCACTTGTAGATGAGGTAAATTTAATGTTTCCAAGAATACATATCAAGAATTCATATAAATATAATATTTTCTCTGTTTTGTAGATTGATAAACCACATTTTCCTCCAAGATTGATAAAAACTATAATATTGAACAATCCATTTTCTGATATTATACCAAGAATAATAGTAC
>NW_016932250.1:5938-44642 GCF_001483705.2 Eufriesea mexicana
TAGTTTGATTAATGTAAAATACTTATAAAATCAAATTTACTAAAATTTATTATTTATTATTGTAATTCAAATTAGAAATTATTTAATATATTAATACAGAAATTTAGAAAGTAAATATTGTATATCTGTCAAATTTTTAAAGACAGACATACAATCTATTGAAATAATATTAACTAATACCTATTACCTTACTCTTGTGGGCTAGCTCTTGCATATAAATATTACTCATGTTTGTAAGTTTCCTATAATAGAAAAAATCCTTCATCAATAACGTTTCATATTAAATCTTTAGTTATTTATAAATCAGTCAACCGAATGGTTCTTTTCTCGAATAATCATACCTTTTACATCCTTTTGACATTGCCTTTATTGGCCCAATGAAGTCCATGATGTGCTACAGCACCATTATAGTTGCTTTTTTTATAGTTTCCAATCCCTATAGATAATACCAGACATTTTTGCCTTAATGCTACATTTACACTCTATATTCAATTTAACTTTACCTTTCATAACTATTACCACTTGTTCATTCTCCATTTCTTCAATGACCCTTATATTTCAATGTCGATGCCATGCATCTTTCTCTCTTTATACATATGCTGCCTCCTTTGCGTTTCCTGATTCCGCATAATATGCGTTTCTTCCTACTCCTTTCATTGGAACTTAACACATTAGGGATAATCATTGACTTTTACAGCTAATATTAATATTCATTTAGATCCAGAATACAACATACCTTTCAATCTCACTGTATTCTCCATATCTTGTTGTTATAAGAGGCCATCACCTAAATTAATTGTATTTTTTTTTTGTCTACCTATACCATCTGCATTTTCTGAATCTTTATTTGACCATCAAGGATTTCTATCTTGTATGTCATATGGTTAACCGACCTAGAATGCAATAGACATATCATACTTTTCATATTTATATTGCTGCTTCAATTTTTTCTCGCTATAAAGCATAATTCTTGGCATCTATGCTGATGATATTCCATGAGTCCAATATTTTTCTATTTTTGCACGTGACTGTTTATTTCAACAGAATATTGTCTTTTCTAACTTACACTATTTAATTATAACCAAAGGTTATGTTACTACAAATACTTACATTCTTTTCGTGATGCAGGCACACCTGCATGGACACAACAATGCTTCCGGCGTTTGTTTGTAATTTTTTCCCGTTTCCCATGCACTCTCCTGTTCACTTGGAGAAAAATTAACAAATCGCTCAATTTCTGTGTTGAATTTATGAAGTTTTATAATTGCGTTGTAAAGGCGTACCTTTCCATATTTGTCGTCTGCCAGGTAATGAAATGAATGCTGATTGTCTAATTAAAACCGCTGTTTGGGCTGAATTTATTAAAGAATGTAGAAAACTTTATGAATTTATTTATTAAAATAAATTAAAATATATTAGGTGCACGTAACCAGAGTTAGTAAACTATTTGAGAAAATATTCCAAAATCATAGATGGCGCTGATCGCAGGTGGTAATATTTGTATTCGAACTGGATACTAGACATCAATTGGACAGTAGAAAATTAATAAATTTTCAAGCTTTTCTAATTAATTCATGAATATTTATAGCTGCCCAGCAAAGTTAGAATTATAGGCAACATTCTTATAGGATGTTTAATTTAATAATTAATACTTACATGAGCGATAGGTTTCGTATTACCTGTAGTAAATAATATTGTTATAGAAAAGTATTTTTCTTGCATAATATTTTTATTGTTTTGTAATAATTATACACTAGCATAAGAAAGCGTAAAAAATCAATAATTTTATTACGAAATTTTATTTACAATTTTTTCATAGATGAAAAATGAACACAATTAAAAATAGATTAAAAAGCTACCAACTATGGGACGAGAATCGAGCCACGGTCCATTACCACAGGAATATTAATCTATCGTTTTTAGGCCACGACTGCGCTTGCAAAATGATGGAAATAAATCTGTAATTACAAAAGTAATGAAACTTTAATCGTAAATATCTCAAAAACTATTGAGTAGCTGCCGCTACAATGATATATTTTCTAAATCTGCGTGGTGATATCTACAAACCTGCAGAGTATCAACTAAATCGGTGACCCGATGCACTTACACTCTCCTTGTTATCTTAATTCCTCTTCATTTAAATATCCTTTAAACAGATATTGCCCACTCTCTATTTTCAAATTCCAAAGGGAACAGTGAAAATTCGCAAGAGATAGGACATATGTTATACTTTGTGCGTAGCTCTTAACTTGATACCGTTTCCCAAAGGAAAGCGATACCAATTACCAGGTCTCACCACGTGGAGGTGGCTACGCATTGAGACCCGACATGTGCCCTAGTGGCGCAGCCTGCTGGCACTACCTGTATCAAAGGTAGCCTAATCTAACTTGGAGCGAATTAAGTTAAAATGACTCTACTGACACTTTATTATATTTCGTGTCTTACAAAAGGGGTTTCGGTTCGGTATACTGAAACTCTACTGTCGCAACGCTAAGATATTTTCAAGTTCCCATAAAAATAGGGAATGAAATATCAAACACGCGAGCTAATAGAAAATCGCGACGCGCCCGAACGAGTTCGCGATTATTCGAAAGACCGACTAGCCTAGGCGATGTACTCCCGTGTACAGAGATAACTTCATACCTCGGCACCCTCCCGATCGGGCCTAGCTCAATTCCAGTCACTGTCGCACTCGCCAAGACTTACACGTGGACCAAGGATAGTCCCTGAACCAATGAAACTTCTAGTGTCAACGCGAGGGCCCTGCTGGGCGGTTGCCGGCCAAGACAGACACTTCGCATCCCAGCCACACGGGGTAGAACTTAATCATCCCTGTGGTCTAACCGTAGATGGTACTAGTCCGTCAGCCAGCATGTGCCCGAGCCCAAGTCGCGTACGACTTAGGCAGCGGACCGCCCGGTCGAGGTCAGAAGACGCACTGATTCGAGGGGGTCACCCTGGAACCCGATGCATGACGAGATTGACAGTGACTGGAAATGAGTGTTGGAGACGAGTCGTGAGGATGGCTGATGAAGTATGTACTTATCGAGTACACGAGAGCACGTCGCGTAGGCTAGTCGGTACTTAAGAACAATCGCGATTATCGCGAGAACATTTATGTTCTGTTTGGTATACGAGGGGGATAAGAGGACAATAGAGAATTGATATATTTCGCTCCAAGTTAGGTAGTTTACCTTTGTACGAAAAGCGCGCACATGAAACTTAGCCTAGGCATCTATCTTATAACTGCTTATAACTACTTAGGTTTAAACGCATGCATCCCGCGTTGTCCATTGATGTGTCGCAAATGAAATCTTGAGGAAACTTGAGAATCTTGAGAAACCTGAAAGCTACAACAGAATATATTATGGTTAATATCAACCTGAAAGGAAACGGATTAGTAGGAGGAAAGAAAACGAACGAATAGAAACTATAAAGGTTAAGCAAGTGGAAGGAACAACGCATCGATAAGAAAGAAACAAACCAACTATAAGATACGAACAATCCAACGACGAAACATTCGAATATTATACGAAATATTCGAATTCTCAAGTAAAGATCAAAAGAAAGGAAAAAATAAAATCTGAGAAAAGATAAATAATTAAATACTGAAAATAAAAAAGTATTAAGACCTGAAAAGAAAGTAATTATTAAGAACCCAACAATGAGACATAAACAACCTAACGATGAGATATAAACCACCCAACAATGAGACTTAAATAAACCATCGACGAAACATTCGAGTATTATACGAAATATCCGAATTATCAAATAAAATTCTATAGAAACGAAAAAGAAATCTGAAAGAAACAAAAAATAATTGAAATCTGAAAAGAAAAAAAATTGGTCCTGGAAAGAAAAATTATTATTAAATTGTTTAATGAGGTGTGGTTGGGGTAGCCAGTCCCAACCTCAGTTCGAACCCCTCACCCCTTCGCGTACGAGAAAACTTAAATGTTGTACTCGCCAAGTCAAACTGACAAATGAGTTTTACTCGGTCGCTTTGCTCCTTATATAGCCGTCGATCGGCCAAGTCCTCTGCCCCGTTCGAAAATTTCGGCAATTTACCGATTATATTAATTATTACTTTTTCGCTCTAATAGCCAATAATTTATTAATTTTTTCACTTGCATAATAAATTCACATTGTGTACAATTTGTTATTAACAATATTAATTTGTTATTAACAATCAGTGTAATAATTGATAAACTTTCTGCAAATTTTTGTACATTTTGGGATTAATACGTTCTAAGCTCAAGTAATAATCTGTAATTTATAAAATTTTTCACTCTTATTATAAATTTACGCTGTAAATAATTTGTTATTAACAATATTAATTTGTTATTACCAATCAATATAATAATCAATTAATTTTTTGCAAATTACAGATACTTTCTAACATAAGTAGGTTATAAGTTCAAGTAATAGCCACTAATTTATTAATTTTTTTACTTTTATTATAGATTTACGTTGTGCGCAATTTCTTATTAATAATATATTTGATAATTTATATATGTTTTATAAACTAAAACTGCATTCGCACTTTCATAGGATAAATTTCTATGATACATAGTATATGTATGTCAAAATATTTTTATTTCCGTTATATCTTTTACCAAAATGAAGCGTTACACAAAAAGAAAAAGCGTTAGGAAATTCATTCTCATCTTAAAAGTTGGGTGGAAGTTTACTTTTTAGCTACTTTTTATTAAAAAGTCAATCGTATCTATGTATCTAATAACGAAACTGTTTCAAATTACAAGTGATTTAGAGAAATTCCTTATAATTTTGCGATTAGTATAAAAGAGTATATGAAAATATATAAGTATATGTGCATAACTAGATGTGCGGGCAATGGCTTTCCGTTTTC
The DNA here is from genome assembly GCF_001483705.2 of Eufriesea mexicana. Taxonomy (NCBI): domain Eukaryota; kingdom Metazoa; phylum Arthropoda; class Insecta; order Hymenoptera; family Apidae; genus Eufriesea; species Eufriesea mexicana. The sequence continues at coordinate 10,809 of NW_016932250.1, forward strand.
GAGTTCCCGATATATTCTTTACCGTCCTGTCAGTATTGAACATCATCCTAATATTGTTCTTGGATGGTCTCTTCTTCAGAAAAGCCTACAGAATACTCTACTATGCAGTAAATTCATGTCAGATAAGGAACTTTTTGTAAAACTGCAAGAATATGCATAGAAAGTACGCTCAGAGACATATTTTAAAACTTTGATAACGAATTATAGTTACTCGGAAGCATAAATAGTAGTAATTATGGACATTGATAAAAAAACTTGGGATACTCTTACCTAACTTGTAAGACAACAATGAACCTCCTAACATACTTACTTTTTATGTAATACTTCATTTTATCCAAAAATCATGCTTTTTTAGAGAAACTCAAAAATTTTTTAAAAACTGTAGGTGATAGAGCAATTTTTTGGAAGGTAAATTTTACATTAATTGCCCAATGAATATTACAGATTAGAGGAGAAATTAAAATTAAAAATTAAAAACTGTAATAATTAAATTATTGACTAATATTTATTTCACCTATTTACGAATTAATGTTTATAAAATATTTTCATAATCGTAAATTAACGTTTATTTAAAAATTAATATTTATAAAATATTTTCACAATAGTAAATTAACGTTTATTTAAAAATTAATATTTATAAAATATTTTCACAATCGTAAATTAATGTTTATTCAAAAATTAATATTTGTAAGTTACATTCGACGTTAGAAGTTAATATTCATTTATTAGTTAATGTTTATAAGTTGCATTGTACATTATAAATTATAATTTCGTTTACCAATGTAAGTAAACAATACTGCATATGTACGATTATAAACAACATTTTTATTACAAATAAATATAAAATACATGTTTCTTTACTTGCTCGTCAGTTTAAAAGACTTATAATGTATATTGTTATTATATACAAGCTTAAGCACATATATTATTCGACACCTCTTTCTCTTGTGCAATTTTCTTTGACTTCCATTTCATAAAGCAGATTTCAATCGTCCATGAAATTACCGTCAGGTATGTAAAAATATTTAAACAGTGTAGCATGACTGCGTAATCAGAAGTTGTATCTCTAATCCAACCAACTAACGGCCCTAAGGCCAATGCAACGATACCGCTGGTTAAGAGTTGTATACCTGTAGCACCTGGAAGCCTTGACAGTGGAACATGGGTCGGAATTACAAGAGCCATAAAGATAGTTCGCAATGCTTTGCCAGCTCCTATCAGAATAGCAATTGCCAAGGTAACGCTAAAATCTTGCACGTGTGCTAACACTAGGAAAAAAAAAAAAAACGTAAATTATACAAATTATAATTTGTTGTATTTATTATTATTATTATAATTAATTGCATTTATGTGTGATAATGAATCTGCAGCGTGTTATTTTGTTATTTACACGTTGAGATAAAAAGATGAGTACTATAAAAATAAATTCAAAAATAACTTTTTTTTTTAAATTACTATTTGCAACTTTTTTATTTCGAAATTGTTGTTCTTTATTTTCTTTCATTCAAAATTACTTATTTTGAAAAGTTATCCACTGCAGAAGTATGTTGGAATTATTTGTCGACCGAAGTAAAAAATTCTGAGAGCACAAATGGTTAAAGAAGTAATTTTTAATTATGTCACGTTGTTTCTATTCGACTTTTTGCATTGATAAGCAATGAAAATTTGATTTAAAGTTCATTCTAAATCCCTGGTCTTGGTTGGAATTTTTAGGTGAAATAGAAACGAGTGATTTTAATCTGTTAACACTAGAACTATCAACATAAATAGATATATAATAACATTTCTACTTAAAAAATAAAATCAAAGGTACTTTTTTCAAAGTTAGCTGCAGGTTTTTAGTAATTACAAAAATAAAATAATTGGAACAAGTCATTTTGACCCATTTCGTAGTTCTAGTGTTAATATAAGTTACTAATATTTATAACAATATAAGTTGAAATTATTATAAATATAATTAACCATAAGTTAATCATAGTATTGTTATATCTCTATATAATAACCAAACTATATGAAATAAGTACAGTAAAAATAAGATATATCGAAGAAACATTCTCTATAATGTTAATTGCTTCTACTCGATTTTGTAAATCATTAAACAATGGAAAAATTGATCATAAATCTCATTCTAAATTTCCTTTTGATTCAAGTGAAAATGTTTCACAAGATATAAATACTACAGCGTAATGTATTAAAGTTACATGTCAAAAATACTGAAAGATTTATCAGTTAAATATCTTAAAAACAAAATGACTCGTATCATATATGAAAATATACATGTATAGAATGTTATCGATTAATGTAACTGAAGGACTCCTTAGTATCACATGTTGCCAACAATATTAGTGCCTTTAATATGACGCACATGTACCAAACAGATAAAATGAACTTCGAAATGAGCAAACATACTCAATCTTATCATTTCCTGTAGTTTAATATTTATTCTATAATAAGATCTGAAAGGCAGGAAATATTCTCGAACAAATAACTCTATTAATTCCTTACCAATACGTCCTACTGCCATTCCGCAAATACCGACCAAGAAAAAAGTCCGATTTTGCCAGCCGATAAAATCGGCAATGAAAGGAATCGTCAATCTGGTAACCACATCGAAACCGGCAAGAATCGACATCACGGTTGCGACTTGAATTTTCGTGAATCCATATTCGCTTAATATAAACGGTGTCAAAAGGGAAAAATTTAATTCCGAAAAATTGGCAAAGGTAATACCCAACATCATATTCACATAGACGAGATCTCGAAGCAGATCTAGATCGAAGAAAATGATCAACGCTTCAAGAAAGGTCTTCTTCGTTGTCTCCTTGACACATTCCTGAAATTGATGCACGATTAATTACATTTTTCTTTTTTTTTTTTGCTTTTCTATTCTTTTTTATTTTTGGGCTTATTTATTCTTTTTTTTAAAATTTCGTGTAAGCAAAATGATTTTTCTTTTTCTTATACTGTCGGAGTTAAACTTACTTCTTCTAGTAATTGGTAGGTTTCGACTTCTTCCGGTATTACCGATTTATGTTGCGATTTGTGATTACAGTTCGGATCTTTGCAAAGTTCAAAGTCTTCGGCATGTTCGCAAGATTCGTTAACGATAATCAATGGGACCGTGGATGGTTGATAACTCGAAAGCCTTTTCCGGCTCTTTTCAGTTTCACTGTTCTGTCTGTAAATAATTATAAATAATTCTCGAATATTTTTATATCAATACAATTGTACAGGGTATCCTAGCGCTAGTAGGTAGTAGAATCGGGAAGAGGGTGATCTTACGTGAAAAATCAAATAGAAAAAACAACGAAAGAGCAAAATCGAAAAACGAGCTCCTATGACCGATAAGGTGACGTGAGTGTTGAGTACAAAGCAACGATAACTGAAGTCTCAAAAGGAAGCGTCAATCCGCTTGATTTTCGCGGTGAATTAACCCTTTGGCCTACAACCACGTGTGAGGCTCGTGGTCAGGTCTTCGAGCCAAAACTGATTATCACGGGCCTGGCTCGTGGTACGTCGACCAGCCCAAATGTACACCATGTGTCACGCCCATGGTTTGTTGATGTGCCCCACTACGATTATTAACCTTTATTGTTTGTTGTTTAATTTAATATATCATTTAGTTTGAATCATTTGTTTGTTTTTAATTTCTCGCTTATATTTTTGTAATTTATTAAATTAACTTTTCCCGAATTATATTTTTCTAATAGGTACGACACTCCACATTAAAACAGATTTGGTGAACCGTGGAATGTTCTGTTTACGTTTTGGGACCACGCTGTTGAATTTTAAATTGTAGGGCAAGGGGTTAACAAAGAGGAACCACCGTGAAAAGGACAGATTCAGGAGCGAACGAGGGTAGTATGAGATCCGAAACAAGAGTGATGTGTATTAGAAACGGAAGAATATTGTATCGAACGGAGTAAAGTAGAATTGGCCACTGAGAAGTAGTTATTTTACCCAGCTATCTCCTTTCATTCCCTTACGATAATAAAAATGAACTGAAATACTGAAAAATACTAGTGAGAGGAATCTTTATTTTCGATGGCGTCACCCTGCATCGAGATCTATTTTGTTTCGAAGAAAATTGATAAGCTGGATAGTTCCTCGAAGTTAGGCTGACTGATACAATAGACTAGTCTCATGAAGCGGTATGGGAACCTTGCTGGCGGGTTCAAAGGATGACACTGTTCTGCAGTTCACCATCACACATCACAGAAAGCCTCGAGCCCCCTTTTATTTTACACCACCAAATAATTTAAAATATAACTAAGAATAGATGTATTTATCGAATATTATTTACCCCTTTTACCACATTAGTCACCATATTTTTCTGAAATCACCTATCTATGGGATTTTCCGCTGTGTCAATTTAAATTGGACATACTGTATAGTCGTATAGAATTTTAATAGTAATTTATTAAATTCTCTATTGTTATTATTCTTAGTATTATTATTACTTGTTATTATACAAATATTTACCTATTAAGATTTCTTACCGACGGTCCTCTACTGATACTGGATTGCCTACTTAAATTCACTGATGTTCTTCTGCTTGGAGTTCTCGAAGAGCAGTCCTTCTTTGATGATCTAGACGCTATCGATGTAGTCGAAGTGTTCCGTTTAGAAAACCTATTTCACATTTTTATCTTCTAAACTTATTATAATTATCACCAAAGTGAGAGCATATCTTAAATTCTATTAAGTTTATTAAATTTTATATTTTATAACTTTGCATTATAGATATAATAATATAACTAATATAGTAATATATATTATTTATATATTATATAAGATTTTATATAATAATCCTATACCATAATCTATAAAAGCTGAAAAATATATAAACATATAAATGAAATATTATTTTACTTTCTACTTGTATTAAATAATTGCAAATATGAAACAATTTATCTAATTTATCTAACGTATGATTAATTTATGATTAAAAAGTATGTGCCATTTATTATAATTTAACTTTTCAGAAGAAATACGAGAAAAAGGAGTTTGTGTAAATTACTTTCAAGGAAATTTTAAGTTAAAGCATAAATTTAAGAAAAGTCGTAAAATTTAGCTTCCCGAAACGAATGAAATTTATGTGATTCCATTGCAAAACACAGAAATTTTACGAGAATAAAAATTAAATGACTTGTGCTGTCGCAAATAAACTTTAACACGTTTCTAAGACAAAATTTTCTGAAATATGTATTCGTATATAGCATATCGGTGCTGCATCGTTTTCCTACAGTAAATCAATCTTTTTATACCATTACTTTATATGTGATATCGTTAAGATAATACCGATGTTATACCTTAAATCTAAATTGCAAATATACTGAATTTCCAATTACAACGTGCTATTTGAAAAGAAATTATGTAATAAGTAGATGCATAAATAATTCTCGTTGGGTAACTCGTCAGCTTAATCTTTCTCCTTCTATTTTATGTCTTTCCATAAAGATACAACGAAGTACTCGTGTACTTCGTGTATTTCAATATCTATTGTACGATTATTTTGAAACCTGGTTACACATACCATCCATCATTAGCTCGGGACATCATCGGTGTTCCAGGGCCCAATACGTCTATACCGGAAGCACCATCTTCTTCGTCATCGTAATACAAATACTGGCTGCCAAATTTTCCTTTTGCCAGGCTCAGGGTACCATAATTACTTTGTATATTTTCAATATCTTCTGATGATCTATTTTGAAAATTGTTTTCATAATTTTTTTGTATCACTTCCGTTGCTATCTGCAAAGATATTACGTCTTGATAATAATTAAGTCATTAATATTTATGACATAAAATCCTATGTTTTACTATTTTTTTTTCCTCTTACTTAAATCTCGATTCATGAATAGGATATGCTGATATTGTGAAAATAATTAAATGAAATACAGGAGATGCGGTAATAAGGCTATTTCTAGGAATAAGCATCATTCGAATTATCTGGTATGGTAAATTTATAACTTAAATTAATAAATTATTTAATATCGTGTCGTACCTTATCGGCTATTACAAATTCCTCGGAGTTTATGGTATTGGTTAATTTTTCTGTGTCTCGTCCTTTCTTTATATGCCAGGAAACAGGTTGCAGTAAAAGAGCACAAACTACAGCGTTAAATGCAAAACCACCAAAAATGAGAACAGTACCTTCCATGCCATACACTGGTATTAGCAATGTAATTATCTAGAAATTAATATAATTACGATTTTAATGTTTCGAAAATTTACCAATCTCATAGTTAAAAGCTGTTCCTTCCTTTAAACATAATTTCATATTAAATTTGTTCTCTCTCCCCTTACTCTTTTTTGTCATTTTTATCTCCTTTTTTTTAAAAAAGGAATGAATTAAAAGAATATTTATTTAGCTTAAAATAAAAGCAAATTCGATACTTCACTAAAAATTAAATAGATATCGTATTCGAATATGAAAATTGTCGGAAACAAAATTCTTTCTTTAAGTACTCTCACATGTTGATCACATATAATGTCTCAAGTTCTCAAAATAAGCTCAGAAATTGTATTGTGGCAAAGAAAAACGACACGCAACAGTGTTTGACATCTCGTTAACCGAGAACACGAAGAACAATTCCATGCATTTATGAGTGGTGACTAATGGAGCAGTCGCATATACAAGTTTTTCACCTTGAATTACTTAAACGTTACTCTATAGCCTTATTGATTATTCATGTTTTGTTAAAACATTCGAAGAAGTTCAACAACAACGCAACAACGGTTTACCGGAAGTTACTTTCAGAAGAAATGAGATATTTTTGAATTCCATATTAAAACAGAGAAAAACATTTCATTGGGATATTTTATAATGTAATCTGAAACACGTTTAAAATGACACTTATTTTCATAAAATTTCTACCTAAATTTTTCTACAAATAAATAAAAGTTTCTTGCGAATTTTTGAATATTATTAATTCATCTTCTTACATCGCGTATTTGAAAGTTATAATTCGCTAATTATTTTGTATGAACTGTAATTACTTGTGGCATCACGATTGGTCCCATGCCTGTGCAGGTCCAGCTAAGGCCAGTAGCGATTCTTCTCTTTCGTTTGAAATAAGTATTCAGAGCTAGAGCATTTGACGACATCGTTATACCAACACCAACACCTAAAATCGGAAACTGAAACGTTAACTATGCTCCAAGATTTCTCTTTTAGCGTCAACTTATAAATAAAGATTATGATCTAGATTCGTGCAATGAGTACTCGATCACGTCGTTTCTTGCGTTTCTCGTTTCATTTTCGTTTATTTCTGTTAATCTTATATTACCATCAACCCACCATATAAGATCGAGAAAAAAATTATAGCTCCCGTAAAACTTTTCGTCATTGATAATATCGTGATTGATATGGCGCATATCATGCTGCCTACGAAAGCTATCTGCCTGTAGCTGAATTTTCTAAACAGTGGTCCATTAGCTAAACCTATAACAAAAAGTAACTTTATTAACACAGTTTTGATAAATTACCCAGTTTCGTTGCTTTCATAATTATAAATATACGAGGTAAAGGAGCAATAAAAAGTAATAAACTAGTTACAAAAGTAATAAAATAATAAGTTAATTAATCATAATTAACATAATTATTGTAATTATAATATATAACATATAAATATAATAATTAAAATAATAGTTATAAATGTAATAAAATAATAATGATAATTAGTAATTCGTAGCTATATAATATATATTTATAGTACTATATGTAACATATTTTATTACTATATAAGTTATATTATATAGTGTTATAAATAATATTTACAGTGATACATATTTTATAAAAATATAATTTATATTTATAGTTATGTATGTATATAAATTTTATAATTATATGATTTATAACTATATTAATATATGTTACATTTATAGTAAGACATGTAACATTTGTAGTTATACATGTACATATATTATCTATAACTATATAATTTATATATATAGTATTAAGTTATACTTATAACCATATACCGAGGTAAATTTATTTTGCTAAACGTAACGTGTAAATGAAATTTTTGTCTCATGACTTTCGTCGAATACGCTACTTGGAAAATAGATATATATCTGACTATCTAGTTCCTAGTTTAAATTCTATTCAACATCTCTGACTAGGATAGTGAAGCAAGAAGAATCGTTGCATTTCATTAACTTAAATAAAAATATATGCTATTCTGTCGTAACACAATTACTGTTCATATTGTGAAACAATAAATAATGACAGTATCTGAAGGTTCTTCGTAAGATAAGAAAGAAACTAGGAGATCTCTGATTAGAGTTAAGATAAATGCGTGTTCCTCTTTATCGACATATGACCTCCTATTTCGTCAGCTGATAGTTGAATCTTTCATTTCGTTATCTTTGACGAAACGATAATTCGTGTCAAGATGTATTAGAAACAATTTTATAATATTAATTATGGTGCTCTAAAAACTTAGTATGTACATTGACTTACATAAACTATAACAGACTTTATATACTATAAAATTTAAATAGTTTATATATCGTAATAATATACATAACTTTATATAATAAACTTTAATAAACCATAATAGAATATTAATGACAAATATTAATATATATATTCAACATATATATTCTATTATATTATTAATATATAAGATATTATTAATATATATATATATATACAATTATCGAAACATATTCCAATTATATTATTAATATATAAGACGAAAATATATATTGGAGAACAACTTACCGATGCAAGAAGTTACAGCACAATTTATATTTAATATTGTCGTTGTTTGGGTTGAATTGATACCAAGTTCCGCGAATCTATCTCTAAATATTAATCCGAAACTTTGCAACATTGGTAATATACAAAACTGCAAGAATTGCACACATAGTTGAATTTATTTTTAGTTCGTACAAGAAAATTTTCCATTAAATTTTCATTTAAAATGTCTCTTTGTATTAAACGTACTTTAAATTCAATAATTAAACTTCGAATACTTAAAACGTAATTAACTCTAAATTGTAAAATAAAATGAAAAATATTCTCGACCTTAATAAGAGTCAAATTATATAAAAATACAAATTATTGGAATAAGTAATTACTATAATATAAGATTATAACGAATAAACAGAAACGAAGTTTAAACAATTAATCTCCAGATAAATAATTATTGATAAATTCAATGTGTGTCATCATAGTAGTAAAAACAAGTTTTAAGTAAAAGGAGAATTTTTTGAATTATTTAAAACTACCTTTGATAAAATATTCAGATACTAATTTCACATTTTATCAGAAAGAAGTCACAATACATATCACAGCGAAATTTATTGATGTTAACTTACATTAGAAAATCCAGCTGCCATCACTATAATCCAACCCCAGCCACCATCAGGTGGATCAAAATTTTCACTGGTGCTATTTACATTTTTCGTTTGTTCTTTCGTCTCCTTTTCATTGTCGCCAGTAAATGATGTGTTTTGTTTAATAGTCATGATTACACGTCATTAACTGAATTTCGAAAAATTTATGCAATAAATTATGCATGAATCGTCTTTATCTTAATTCTGTAAAAACATGAACCAGTATCTAAAATCATTAAAAAGTTCTGCTCCATTAATATTATAACATAATTATTATTAAACATACATGTCGTTTTAGATACATACTATCTGCAATTGTTAAATTCTTTTATTATTTATTACATGTTTCACATGCTGATTGTTAAAAATTTCTTATTTTTTATTTTAATTACACCATGTATATACATATATATTTTTCCACTTTAATATTTCCAATCACATTTATTTATATTTATTTTATATCACAAATTTATACTATAGCTTTATAATAGCATATTAATTTAAGAAATTATATTGTATTTAATTTGTTCAATTTATTATACACAATTGAAAGCGTTGTTAAAAAGATTCATGAACAATACGAAACATAGAAATACAGAAAAATTACATTTCACTGTCAAACTTGCTCCATTAATAAATTCTTATTTTTGAAACTCAGCACTACACTAGCACGTTCAATGTCTAAACTGGTCCGTTACACGTCTCTGCGGTTTGAAAAATATTCCTTGTTTACGTAAAAAGAAATGCATAAAAATCGAATAAAGTTGGATAATCTTCGATATACTGTCCGCCTGTTCGAAGTACGAAGAGATAAACTGACGTAACTACACTACGATTCAAGGTGTATATTACACCTCGAAAACACATTGACTCGTGCTCGATGGTAACTGAGATTATCGTTTGGCAACATTTCTCAGCTTAAGATTGTGCATCGCAGACCTTACACTATTCAATGACTGCATCAGAGCCAAATATTTTCTACGTTATGTATATTCTATGATTAGATCACTAAGCATAAATTTATTGTTTGCGATAGAATGTTATGTTATACCAGAAATTTATTTGCATGAACAATGTCGATAACAGTGTGTCGATAATACGCAGTGATACTTATCAATTTAATGTCCTATTTAATTTATTGATTCGTCACAGGAAGTTGCTGTTCTTAATATTTCCTTTAAAATGCGTATTACTATTTGTCGGATTTAAATGTAACACAACTGGATTTTATTGTACAGTTGGTTTAATATTACTAAGAATATTGCAACATTTATGTATAATATTTACTGTTATCCTTTCGCTGAATATATATAGAACTGTAAACAAAACCTCCAGTTTATGCTTGAAATGCCTACTACTTATCATTTGGACACTCAACCAGTTAGTCATTATATTCTAAAACAATTATCACCATGAGTCGATAACATAGTAACGTTTCGAACACGTGATATGATCGTATGGTAGTAACGATAAAGTGTACATTTTGTATAAAAAATGTTATATGATAATATTCTATAAGATAGTATTCGATGAACGAGCAAAAAATTTCTGACAATGTTATTGTTATTGTTATCATACGACTTGAATTATCCCAAGAGGTATTTCAAATGGACCAATCCGTAACTATATACACATATATTTAAGTAAATATACGTTTCAAGATCCGGCAGAAACATCAATTTTATACTTCTAAAGTTTTTTAGAACATGGAAATATAACAATAAGACATAAAATTCTATTTCGAACTTGTTTCGAACAGCAATATTTGTTTTTTCAAATTATCTACTCAATTAGTGTAAAATCAATATTTTATTTTGTAATAACGTTTGTGTAAACTTAACAGTGTAACTAAAAATAAATAAGAGCAATATTTAAATAGTGCAAAATTTCTTAATCTTAAACAAAATGTAATTTTCTAACATGTTTTATATAATTCTTGTAAAACTTAAAATTATTTTAGATTTAGAAAACGTTCCCCTTAAATTACACTTTTTTCTTTGTACAATCAAAACTATAATAAATTTTTAAATTAAACTGATAATGAAATATAAGTTAATCGAAATATGGTAATAAATTAGAAATAATAGTGCGAAATATAATATATATTAATACATTTTTAATGTTATGAATGTAATTTAAATGAATTTGACAACAAATAGAAATATATATTGAAAACGGTAGAAAATATTACAAGGAAAAATTAAATAATTTCGACTAATAAATCACAAGTAAACATATAATTTTTATTTTCATATATTTCAAAATTAATTTCTAATAAGTAGCTTAAATTCTTTTTTTTTAACTTATAAAATAAGTATATTTTTGGATATACGAATATGATTACATTTAAAACAATGATCTACATAACTCTAATTTAAATTTGTCTTTTAAAATTTCTTTTTCATTTTTGATATTTTCAGAATTAAATTTGTTTCATACAGATTTAAATATCTCACTTTTCAATAACATTATTAGTACAAGTATTATAGAAAAATATGTCCAACAAAGTATAATTATAGAAAATTAGCGTAAAATACTTCGACATACTTATACAAGGATTAAATTTTAATTAGAAATAAATACTACTCACGAACATTAATTTAAATATAATTAAAGTTTAAATTTTCAATAATTGAAATATTAAAATATTAAAAATTGGTATAAAATATTTAAGTTTGTCTATTAATTCATAAAAGTCTTATTCTTTTCAAATGAATGAAAGTATGTCAACAGATTAAAATAAAAACATTTTATCATGTGAATTGTCTGTAGATATGAAACATACAGGAATAAAAAACAATTTTAACTTAAAACAGTATGTTCAAAAGTATGTTATGTATCTTTTTCGTAGTTACAACTTAAATAATATGTATATCGAAAATTATTGTTGCAAATCACGAAATAATTTTCGATTATTTAACATTTTCTAATTTCTTTAAGAAAAAAAAATTAAGAATTACAAATTTGCTTATAACGAAAGTGATTATATATTGCAAAATACAATATTAAAAGCAATATTCAGAATCATATTTTGTTATTACTATTATCATCGTTATATACATAAATTTTATATTATATTAAATGCTATATATATTCAAAAATATACAATTTGTATTTATAATTATTGATACATAACATAGAAATATTTTATATTTACATACATAAATATAGTAAACGATTGTGAATATACATTTGATAACATTAAATAACAATTATATTTGTAACATGTTTGTACAAAAAGAATCACATATAATAGTTATATGTTTACATTATATATATCATTTAGTACTATTTGACTTTGGTTTAAGGTCATTTATTAAGTTCAGTAATTCTGTTCGTTTTGTATATGTTGATTTTTTAACTTGACTATAATCACATCCATCTACCTTACCAGTTTTCATAACGTATTTTGTAATTACATCTGCGAAACATAAAACGTAAACTCCACAATCATAACCATTGTCTTGCTGTGGACTATCTATGTCAACAAACTTCTTATTAGGTTCATTCTTATCTAGTATCCAATTCATTATGTTCTCTGCAAACTTTGAAGCAATATTACTATTATAACCTTTTGATGAATCAAAATGATAACATGTTTTATCTTGTTTGCAAAATACTAATAGGCTCCAATGTGAACCCCCTGCTGCATCTTTCTTATCACAATTATTCAAAGGAAAAAATATACATTTATATTTTGGTATGTTCATAGAATCTAAAAATATACTATATTGAGATGGATCTGTCATTTTTAACAATTGTGTACATTCCGGACTGACAAAATATAATTCTTTTTCCTCATTTTTATTCCATGTTGCATCCAAATATTCAAAGTAAAATCCTATTATAACATCATTCAACCAATGTGATCCTTGAAGCAATGCAACATCGCTAGTTCTTAGTAAACAGTCGTAGTAGTTTAAAACAATTGAATTTGATGAATTTTTTGCCATATTGAAGAGCACTGAAACCTAATATATAATAAATGTTTTGAAACTTGAACTTTGATAATATTTAAAACTATATAACATAATCTAAACCAAATCATCTAATAATATGTGTTATAAAATTAAATTAATTTAAATACACAATAAATTGTTAAAATTTAATATATATAATAGAACCATTGACAATTTTTTTAAATGTATTTAACCAAAGATGTTTTGTTTAAATAAATATTACAATACCTGTACAAGCAAGTTTTCTTTTTTATATTAATAACATCTTGTCCAATTGATATATGTTATCATACAAAATTAACAATGTTTTTTATTATTTTTTTATTACACTTAACATAAAAACATATAACTGTTTCTCTATTTGTTGTAAATTCGAATTCTCTAGTATGCCATGTATAAATTAGTATCTCAAATAGAAAGGAAACTTGCTTAACATAATAAATAAATATTTCTAGTGGTGACATCTTCACAATGAACAGCATACAAAATACATTCAATTTTAACACTAAGAAACAACCTTTAATAATCTTACTATCAAGAGAACTTGGTTTTAGTATAACTATGTATAGTACTATTGATACATCAACAGAAGAAAATTTGAAATCATAAATTGTTGCTGTTTTTCTATTTCCTACAGTATATCATATTTTTGGTGCTTTATAATACATGTTTCAGCCCACCAATCACAATATAACAGAAGAAAGGCGTCGTCACATGGACTCAGCAGTTCAGTATTGTACGTTTCGTCATCATTACATCACAGATTTTTCTATGCATTATTTTACATCGACACATCACTCTTAGTTATAATTTATTAATGACTGACAGTTTGAATATAAAATATACCAATCAGTAGTTATTACAGTCAACGTGATTAACGTGATTAACGTGATTTTTCGGAATATTTCTGTTTAAAACATACTAAAGTCTATTTCTTTGTTAAGTTGTGCGTATTCAATTTTCATGTAGGTCTCTTTGATATTCAAATTACACTTATTTATACACAAATAATAACAAAACATTCACATGTCCCGCTGAAATGTACATTTCTCTTTGGAAAATTTGCAAGGGAAAATTGAGAAAACCAGCTATGTATCTCATCTTCCCGAACGAATATATTTCATGTTATTTGATATATCTAGATTTTTTCTATCATTTATATTACTAACCAGTATTTGTAGAGCTGACTGTAATGTATACTAATAATCAGTAATGATATGTGTAACAATTTAAGTTGTATTAATTAATAAACATAAATGTTAAACGTAAATTGTAAAAATTTGTGTTTGTCGGTATCCATTAAATGAAAAAATATAGTGTACTTGTAGAAATCAAAATTATGTATCTCTATATTTGAACTTTGTTACCTATATATAAAAAATTATCGGTATAAAAGATTCCTTCTATAAATAACATCTTGCAACAAGCATGCCACAATACTCTGACTCTTAACACCATCTTTCATAAAACAGAAGAACTATTTTGATTTCTTTAGCATTAAATTCAAAACATTAATGCTATTCTACAATAATCATTTTATTCAGTAATTTATACCATTGTATTAATCGCTGATCAGAAAGCTAGAACAGCACGACATAAACTAAGTTTAAATTAATCTTGAAAATAATGATAATATAAAAATGTTTACCGCCATGTATTGTAACAATTTAACAAATTTTTATTTAAGAAAATAAGTTTTAAAAATATTATAAACCATAGCTCAAAATTATATTTCAAATGAATGTTTCAGTAAGTATATTTTTCTAATATTAACTAAAAACAATTTAAGAATTAGTCCTTGTACATATTTACACATATATTTAAAAAATGTTAATAATCACATTTTTTCACTTATCGTAGCATTAGTTGTGTAAAATTTAATAAGATGAGTATTTTGGATTTCACATAAAATATTCGATCCTGTTCTTAGTTTTTTAATAAAACGAACTCTCCTAAATATACAATTTTTTAAATACAAATTTTATATCTGTAAATAAAATTATAGTAATTGTTTATATTATTTCGCATTAAAATTAATACAAGATACGTTATATATCATTTTCAGGCTAGGGATATTTTAATATTAAAAATTTTAACTAAATTTTGATAGAGAAGTAACTTTAACTATGACAAAATTAAATTCACGATCAGCTGAATTTTTGTTTAGAAAATTGAAATTTCCAGTGCATTTCTATCATTATATTAATCAGTATCTTCGAACAACAATAATGTCCATCATAGGTGGTCCAACAATAAAACCATCAACACCTTGAAGGCAAGGTGTAGGGTGATTTGATGGCAACATAAAACGAAGCTTTTGTAACAAGCACGCCATAAAAAGAAAAATTGTATTTTTTGCTAAAGTTTCACCTAAACATTTTCTACGACCTGCAAGAATAAATAATATGCTACAAAGAAAAGAATTAAATTTTTGATTATTATTAAGCCTAGTTAGTTATCTCTTGATTTATATTCTACACGAATTAGTGAGGATTTGTATGGAAAAAGAACTCCTGTTCAACTTATTATATTTCCTTGAGTAGTACAATTTTTACTCGAAAATTTTGCATTTTATTTTAATTAAAAAAAAATTCCTTTTCTATAAGAAATATTATTGTTATATATCTATTATATTACAATATTATAAATAATACTATATATATATTATAATATATAATATATAATATATAATATTATAAATGATATGTTATTATGGTACTCTGAGATATTATCAGTTAAGTTTCTATTTAGATATTAATGCCATTTTTCGTTACCTAATCCAAAAGATAAAATCCAAGAATCGTTGATAAATTCTCCCTTTTCGTCGATAAACCTTTCCGGTCGAAATACTTCCGGATCTCCCCAATGCTCTTTGTCCATGTGAACACTCTTAAAATTAGCTAATAAGGTATAATTCTTTTTTATTTCATAACCTAGTAAGTTAGAATCCGTTATTGCTCTATGTGGGATAGAAGTCGGGCCAACGTTTGCTAATCTTAATACCTCTATCACAACTGCTTTTAAATATGGTAATCTGTAAATGTTTATAGTAAATATAAAAATATTGTTATATGATTATATTAGTTGATAATACTATAATTATTGGTAATAATATTATAATATTATTAATTATAACATTAATAACGTTACAGAAATAGTATTATTATTAAATAATGTTAAATGATATAATATTATTAAATATCGCAATAATATAATAATAAAGTATAATAATTAAGTAGAATAATAATGATAAACTAAAATTACATGTAATATTACTATGGTTTTAGTACTATAGTACTAGCATTCTATACTATACTTCTTTTTATCTGTTAGCATTCTATGCTGTAGCATACTATAGCATACTATGCTATACTATATTACTATATTATTTCTCCAATTTTACCTCATTATTAATATTATGGTGCTGTTATTATAGCACTAGTGCTATTACTATTTACTATATACTATTATAGAATTATTGTATTACTGTTACTACAATATAGTAATATAATTAAAAATTATTATCCGACCCACGTTTTAAACATTTTCATAAAGAAGTATTAAATATTATACTTATTATTTAGAAATATTTTAAAAATATAAAAGATAAACATAAGATATAATTTAAATAATATATTCGTGTTTAATTGATGAATGAACATTTCTTATTAATAACTCAATAATAGTCAAAGTCATAGCACACATACTATAATATAGATAAACAAATTAGTGGAAGAAAACGAAGGAACGAAAATATATATTGTATTAACTATACAGTGCAAAAGATTTTGTTGCTCTGATTATACGTAGATGATCCCTTATACGGGCTTGTCGTCTAAAATACTTTACAAAGTACGATTACAATGATCAGGCACCTCTTACCGGTCTTTATCATCGAGGGTAGGGTAATCATCCTTGCCTATTACTCTACAAATTTCAGCGTACACTTTATCCTGTACATCTTGGTGAACCACGAGGAATGCTATTACAAAACCAATAACATTGTCAGTAGTGTCAACGCCAGCAGAAAATAAGTCCTTTACCAGATATAGTAGTTGATCTTCTACAATGAAACAAATGTTCAAATTATCCACGATAAAATGAAAATATTAAAAATATTTAGAAATATTTAAAAATATACTTCCGAATTTTATCCATATTTTCCATATAATTTTTAAAATCAATGTTTTTATTTAATTGATATACAAATTGGATACATGCAATTTATACAAATGTACTTTATGCATATGCTTCTGTATGTACTCTTGAATTTTATTAATATTTCCTATATCATTTTATAAACTAAATGGCATATTTTTATTGAATTATTTTCAATTAAAATATTAATAAAATATAATTCTTTATTTGAAAATTTTCGACGAAATTCTTTATTTTAAATTTGCATAATTCCTAAAAAGCAGTTTTTCAGCTTTCTTTCAGTTTCTAATCAGCTCGGTAATGGATAATTATGAGTGATTTTTAATCGTTTATTCTCTATTAGTGATCCCGATGCATCGATTTGACAAGTTCTTAATAATTGAAAATATCTAACAGAATCGATGAAAATTATGTGAATGAAACGTGAAATACCTTGGATGGCGAATTGACCTAAATCCAGCAAGTATGGGCAAGTGAATAACCGGTTCAAGGAGGGCTAGTATCGAACTTTGGACGGTTTTGTATCCATTTTAAAATGTTTGAATGCTGGAACTGATCTTGCAGTTATCAGATTATACGAATCTCTATATAATTACTATAAAACTTTAGATAGTTTCCGGAATTATATATTATATCATTCGTGATCTGAACTTGCAATTAAAAGGATTTCGTTTCGAAGTTAAGCTAATATATTTATTTATCGAGTCCTTTATGAATTTTGGTATTCATTATGTAATAATATAGATATAATATACTATAGTGTTTAGCTAAATTTTTTATTATAATATTAGAATAATTTAATGTTATAATTTTGTGATATTAAGAGATTAAGTATATTATAATATTATGATATTAAAATGTATAAGAATTACTATAGTATGAAATACTATATTAAATTCTGGATACTCGTAAGACCAATATAACATTTTTAATGAAGAAAGATGAATTGCTGATAGAATTTAAATTAGAGTCATTGTTTAAATAATTTTAATAGTATGATCTTTTAGTAAAAATAAGTTAGAAACTCATTTTTTAAAATATCACAAATATCGTTAAACAATGTTTATGATATCGTAAAGTTATGATATTTGTAAAAGTCTTTTGTTATTTCAATATTGTTACCATTATGATTATGAAACTTGGAATGATTTTGAAATAATTTTATTAGAATTCTATACTCACTATAACCAATAACAAAATTTAAAAGGATAATTCAGATGAAATGATTACCATTGAAAAAAGAAGAGGAATTTGTTTTCTGCGCTTCTATTTCTTGCAAATAGACATCTATGAAATTTGAGCATTCTTCGTTTCTTTTATTCCATTTATGTCTTGATATTATTTCCTGTGAAAGTAAATAGTAAAAAGAAAATTCATCTAGAATATCTCTGTTGTTTCTAGGTATATAAACAAATTTTATATATAAAAGTTATGGAGTATTGAGAAAGCCATAACATCAATAATCATTTCTTTGTAGATATAATATTTCCAAAAATTTCAAAGACATCTCTGCTTTTTTAAATAGCTTACTATACTTTTTTCCCCAATAAAATACTATAACACCATAATTAATTTTAAAAAATAATAAATAATATAACAAATAATAAAAAAGGTAATAAATAATAAAATAAAATAATAAACAACGTAATAAGTAATGTAGCATAATACATCATGAAAACGTAGTGATTTACACATCTGAATTATTGCTTCATATCACAATGTCATTCAATGATTATTAAAGCAGGAAACCAATGAATCTTGCGACACAAGAGTTGCTCAAAATGGCATCTGTTTACATCAGCATAGCGTTGCAATTGGTTTACTAAAGTTGTTACACTTTATCACTTCCTGATTGCTTATGCTATAGTGATTCGCATCTTTTACACATTACGTGTTGCATACGACAATGATTCATACCTGCTGGCGTCGTTAGCTTATCCCAGTACAGAATATTAGTGCAGCAAACAATTTGGATACAACATGGCACCAATTTCATTCCAAATCTCTGCAAGATTTGTCTACGAAACGTTATCCACCTTTATCACCACTGTGTATTAATTTTCATTCAAATTTTGTAACTCTCCAAAGCTTAGCATCAAATTTACATCAGAAATAAGTCAAATTTTGCTGCCATAACTTTCTGCTCCAAGCTGTTTCATTGTTTCAACACTTGATATACTTTTACTTTTAATATACATTAACTTGCATTAACCCTTTGCACTCCGCGTTATTTTATTTTTATTTTTTCGTTACAAATTACAAATTAAGACGTAGAATTATTTTACTTCGACATTCCACGCATCGTTGGGTAATTGTAAATTTGATATATTAATTAACATCCATCTTTAGAATCTGATTAAATGGCGACTGAGAGAGGTGCCTCTCGAGTGCAAGGAGTTAACATAATTCGATAATCAAACCCTGCATTAAATTTAGTAACATTTTGAATCAGGACAGACCTTGTACCAAGTATTTCGAAAATTTAGCAACAATTGAAGGTAACGAGCAATGTTATGTCAGTCACGTAATGAGGCTGTCAAATCTTCGTCTATTAACTTTTAAAAATTCTATTTAGTCTATTTACATGTCTTTTTAATTGTAGTGTACGAGATGTTGGTACCATGTTATTCGACGAATTATAGGAAAGTAAGACCAAGAGATACGAAGCAAAAGTATCATGACAATGTATTTTACAATCAGCCCGGAAGTGATAAGAGGTGTACAGGTTTCAGCACTCCGACAATTGCATTGTTAGGTTGATGTAAATGAACACCGTTATGAACATCTCTTACGAAGTCAAACTAACTGTTTTATATTATGTCTTTATTTAAGATTCAATGACATTGCGTCGTGGATCGTAGAAATTGAGTAAATATATGGTTTGATATATCTATTAAAAAAAAAGAATAGGATATGTTTAAAAAATTAAAATTACAGAATGTTTGAAAACTTTGAACCATTTGGAAAAAAGAAAATGAAACCTTCTAATCTCTGAAGAATAAAATTATGAAATCCTTAAAAAAATTAAGTTCAACATTTTTTTTGAATTAAATTAAACCGAGATCGTTGAAAATTTTGTGTTTATTAAAGAATTGTATGACTATTGTAAATAAATTTTGTCTATATTTCTAAAAATGACCGAGATACTCTAGATTTGACAAAATTGACCTGTGTATAATGAAGAAATAATTATGAAATATAGAAAGTAATTATAATTATTTTGGAAATATCGTATTAAAATAGAAGATATTTGTACTTGATTATTATTTTAAATTAACAATAAATATATTACAAGGATAAAGAAATTAACCAAGCAAGTTTAGACATTACAACTTACTTTAAAGAAACCATTTACACGTTTCTGTCTCTCTACGAAGATTGAAAATCCTGTTAAATTTGGGAATAGATGCCTCAGGAAAGGAAATTGATTTAAAATTCCACCCGAAACATTTCCACTTCTGATAAGATCTTTCACTATATGTATCGCTTCGTTTAGATTTGAATTTTCCGTTCCAATGTCAAACCTGCGGATTTCGAAATACAATTTAGTAAAAATGTCTTTATAAAATTAATGAAGTTAATAAAATTAATAAAATTAGTAAAATTAACGAAGTTAATAAAGATAATAAAATTAAGGAAGTTAACAAAGTTAATAAAAATAATATCTTTTTTCTTTATAACAATCGCGTACTTCGTGCCATCAATGAGCAGCCACAAATTGCTCACAATAGCAGCTGAAATGATAGATCGAATGTTCGTAATTCCTCCGTTTTTCGTTAATTCCATAATTACGTTCGTTAGTGTAATTGCATCGTTTTGGAGTATATGTTCCGTTGATCTTTTTCCAAAACCAAACTGCTTCAAAGTTTTCAGTGAAAATCTGTCGGGAATAATAAACCAAAACAATACTTTTTACAAACTTTTTTAAACATTTGAAATATTAAAAAAGAAGAAAACGCTTTGAAGATTTCTAACTACAAAAATTTAATTTTTACAAGAAATAAAAAATCGTAATACTCATATGGATTATTACCTAAATTCTATAATTTTAAATAATAGCGTATAATGTTTTTTTTTTAAATCATTAAATTATGATTCTACAAGTATAAAAAGACTAACACTCACACGTATTATTATTTAAATTTCATAATTTTAAACAATATCTCCAAATCTACAAAATATTACAAAAATTTATCACTGTCTCAAATTAATAATTTTAATAAACATTTTCAAACGTGTAATATACTATTAAAAAAGAAAACACTGTAAAGATCTCGGAACACTAAATTCTATTTTCACGCATATTAAAAAGTTATAAAGTTATAAAAAGTAAAGAATAATTGAATTGATAAAAAGATCACATTTACTGCTACCCATATTTAATAATTTTAAAAAGTATTTCCAAACATAAAAGATATTTAAAATAATCTCTAAACATTGATTCAAATCTTACAAATTAATTCCCAAATTTAATATTTAAATCACAAATAAATAATAATAATAATAATAATATAATAATAATAAATAATAATATAATATATAAATCACATAATATTTAAATCACAATATAATTATAAACTATCTTTATAAAAATTCTCATTTGCGAAACGAAAGAGTCAGTTTTATTTCCCATCGTACCTTCTTTGACTATGCCAGACATCGGTGTCTGTAAACAATATTCCTTGTCGTATACCACCACTTCTGTATCTATACATAAATCCATCCGGTCTGCCATCGAATTCAGGTCGATTCAACATCTCTGTGATCGCAGGTTTCCCAGAGACTATAATTAACGGTTCGTCGAAACCTAATCTGAGACCAACGACAGGCCCATATCTCTCAGCTAACCGGCACCAAGCATTCGAATAAAACTTCGTTTCCTTTACCAGTTTCGCTATGTCAAACATATTTCCAACGAAAGGTAAACCTCGTGGACCTTAAGCGACAGTAGAAATAACAATCGTTCAAAATTTTCCCATTTACACGCATTCGTAATTAGCTTAAATCTACGGTACCTGGTGGAAATTTCTGGAGTCGACCATAGTCGAGCAGTATTTTTATCATCAGCACAATTACCAGGCATGCGATCTCAAACCACATTGTGAGCTCAACGAGTATTCCCAATAATTTTTATAAGCTTTTAATGGGACTGGTTTTCATAAGTATCATTAAACTGCTAAGATTCGAAATTAGACATGTTACCAGTCTACAGGAAATTTCATCCGTTACAGCTTCATGAATCTTCATATAGTAAAAATTATCACGCACTTGATTTCTTCAATTTCTCATTTTTCTGAATATTAGTTAGTTTGAATTGGAATATTTAAAATTATTATACTTGTCGCGAGATACATTTTGTTAGGTTCATTTGTATCGATGTTAGGCTGATAGGGAATGAATGAAATGATTGAAATAGGGATTGCTATGATGTTTGTTAATTAGTTTTAATTATACTTATGTTAGAAAAAGGTCTCGACTTATCTAGAAATTTTTCGATTAATGATTTTTTCATTTTCAAAAGTAACAATAATATTTCGTTGTGTTATAGAACGTTACATATGCTGTTTTCTATTTACTTGAACCCACAACTCTATATATTATCGTATTTTTAAATGTTTATAATCACTTTTTAGATACGAAGATTATTATAAGAGATATGATAATCGATGTTTGAAAAAAGATTATTAAAAAGAAATGTAATTGTTATTGTTACTTATATTTTATTCGTATCGTCATATATATTATTATTACTTATAAAAAATGGAATTATATGAATGTAATTATTAGGTTGGCCACTGATTTTTCTAATCGATTAATTCCTTGTAAGTATTTCCGTTATATCCTGAAGATATTCTGTGTTGTAGATTTTCTTTTCTTTCACTTTTTGTAATTTTATTAGAACTTTTTACAGAATGCACAAACCTACGACACTATGCATGTTTCGATAATTATAAAAGTGGTCTGACAATAAGTCACAAATAAAAGAAGTGAATTCCCTATTTCTTCATATTACACCCATTTACTTCACGACGAACTAAAATCGTTTTTCCAAAATATCAAAAGATAAAATCATTGATCAAATTTAATTTCACATTTAATGTTTTGATTTCGCCGAGTTAAAAATTACTTAGATTTCGAGAAATGAGACGCGTACATGACTGAAACCACTTTTATAATTACCAACACGTGTAATCTTACATAAACACCAATTATTCTTCTATTTCTTTCTCAGTCAACCTAATCCAATCCAAAATTGCTTAGTCTCCTTTGAAAATATCATTTGCACAATGATCTGTCTCGAAATTAACGAAACATAATTCACCACTTTCACCGTTTCACCAAATATTCCAGTCAATATCTACTGTTCGAACTTTAGGACAATGTGTAGCTCTCTTCTGCTACATCGACACACGATCTACGAAGAAAGGTATGAGTTTACTACTCCTTTCAAAGACATCATGCTAAAAACCGTACGGATCAGCCCGAAACGCGTTATATAGAGAAAATAGTCCTTTCACCAAAGTATTGGCTAAGAGTACCTGCTCAAGGTTTCAAACTTGCTTAAATGGTGAAGAATCGGTATGCAGACCAAACATTGTGTAACGTATGTAGCAGTGGTCACTTGTACTTACATTCGAGTAGTTATTGTGAAACATCATAATCAATTTTGACACGTGTAAATACGATATTACAAGAAATATTCTTGACTCTGTGCTTTACAAGGTAATTTACACTGAAACTGAAGAGACAGTTCTAACAGTGGGTTTCAGACATTTTGCTTTTCCAATTTGGTGAAGATGAATAGGGCTTGTGTTGAAATTGCTGACTTTTGCCGAGTAGTGTTTGTAGGAAGTGCAACTATTGATACGCGACAAAATGGCGGCACGCCCTACGGCCAGTGTCTCTCGACTAACTTCAGAGAGGTCTTTTTCGGGAAAAATTATCGTGAAATATAAAAATATTAATTTTATTTTTATGTTAGTTTTATATTGTCTTCAACATAATAATATTAATTAAGAAGAATGATATAAAATATTATTAAATATAAATGTGGCACAATAATCAAGTGACACTAAAATTTAGAAAGTGTAGGAAATGCTGTTAATGGCTTTGGCTAATGAATGACTCGCATCAAATTGACATTTGCAAGAATAAGTTAGTGTTATACAATGCTGTTAACAAAAATGTTTGAAAAAATTTCTATCTTTGCAATGTTTTGATGAAGATAGTAAAAATCGAAATTTTTTATTCATTTATCTTTTAAAAACCAAATTCGAATTCAGCTCGCGAATATATCTGTATTATATTATTTTATCACTCGTTTTTTCGCGTACGCGGATAAAATTCGTGAAAGAAAATATAATTGTTGTTAGTCTTTTCTTATATTATTGATTATTACATTATTAAAGGAAAGACATTTTATATAAAATCTCGTAACTGAATACATTACAATAGTCTGAAGACATACTGAAAATCTAGACTGCTATCATTTTGTTGCATACTTACTGTGATAGTATTCAAAATTCTCGCGTTTCAAATTTTGAGAAATGGAATATATACCGTGGATTCGAAAATTTGGAAACAATGATCTAAGGTGAAATGTAAGTGTCGAATTAAAGATTATTAAAGACGTGTGGTTATAACGTTTAAAAATAGAAAAATAACGTGTTTTATGATATTACATTAACGTTATTATGGAATATATTTTACCATATAATATAATAATTACGAATTTTTATAATTTTCTAACTGAGATTGATAATATTCAGTTAATCTTTTCAATATTTTAATTATTAAGTATTTAAGATGTAGTAATTATAATAAATAACTTTTTAATCGAATTAAATTTTTAATTAAATACAGCATTACTGAACAGTAATATAATAAATAGGATAACTGATATTTCATTGTAGCTTTTGCAGAGTTCGGTCAATCCGTTGTATTTATGAATCAGGGATATATTATATGATACTTATATTTATAAACTATATGTAATAATTTATGAATTTAATTATTATATAAAATATCCTTGATATATAACAGTATCAACAGAATAATTGTTCTAATTATTAATAATTGTTGTAATAATTAGTAATTAGTGACATTTGTTGTAATAATTAATTCGCGATAAAGTGTTGCCAACGAAAGAAAAAAGACAACGTGGCAGCTGACAGTTCAGGGTTTTTAAAAATGAAGCGCTATAGGAAAAACGTGATTTCATTCTTGAGCAATATTTTCAATTTTTAATTAAAAATTTGTTTTCTACCAAAATTACTTCTCGCGTGAATTTTCGGACACCTAATATATAGGATTATTTAAAAAGAAAAGAAATTTTATTTTCATACTCACGTTAAATTAACATATGAATTTGTACTTACTCGATTATTATACCCAGTATCATGCAAATTAAATTCAACTATTTTTAATAATCAATAAATAATCAAACTTGCCAACAAGTTAATTTAATATTACTATATACTTAATGAACAAAATTACTATGTTATTACCCAAGGAGATACTTAACCATTCAAAGACCACACTAGTTAACTGTGCTGTTACAATGTCACGTTTTATCATTTGTTGGAGTTTATAATTACACGTGTTATCTCGTTGTGACAGATAAATCTCTAGAAATATGTCATTTCTCTTTCAAGACGTTGGACACTGATTGTTACCTTACCAGCATTCTAATGAAATTCAAAAAGGTATAAAAAGTATAATTAGTTTGTTTGTTCGGTTACTTCCACTTCTGAAGGACACATACCTTTACAGCTAGCAAAGAAAATATATTTATTTTTATAATAATACATCATCTTTAAAATAATTTATTTGAGAAACACGTTAATTTTTAAAAAGACGTTCAATGTTTAATAAATTATTCAAGATCTAATATTTAATAAACAATATTAACATTTAACATTTAATAAAGAAAATATTTATGTTTAATTTAGTAAACATAGGGTGTTTCCCTTAATTTGAAAAATTGAGATATCTCGTGAAAGACGAAGTCTACCAAAAAAAAGTTTTCACAAAAATTTCTTGGTATAGAAGGAGATATAAAGTGGTACTAATATATGTGGATGAAGAAGTAGAGGAAGTTTCAAAATCAAGTTTATTTTTTGAAATCGATTCAGTGGATTAATATTTTTTAATTTGTCATATGGTAGCATTTGCTGAAATAAATGCATAAATTTTTCGTAACTTTCCTTTTACTTTTCTTATTTTATATTGTATAACATTTTATATCGCAAAAAAAATAACTTATAACGAGAATTACAAATTTTATGCTGGATTAAAATGTAAAGGGAAGCAAAATTGAATTGATTATTTAAAATAGGGGAAAGTGCATGTAAATCTTAATTGACTTACAGTAAACACATTTAAGTTTTTTATACTATTTAATAAATTTCTTTATCTATTGATTAAGAATTTAAAAATTTTATATATTTTTGAGATTGGAGAACATTTTTATTTCAAAATTTTTGCTGAAATTGCCATCTTAATAATGTGTAAATCTCAATCTAAAGCACACATTTCAGTACATATAATGTAACGTTACTAATTATAAAATTATATATCAGTAATTAGATCAAACAGTAGGTATAACTAATTGCATTAGCATAAAAGAAATCACCTGATCGCGATCTTCTAGAGAAACATACATATTTAACGTTATAAGTTAATTTTCATTCGATATTTTATTTAATTTGACAACCATAATTTCAATTTGAAACTTGGATAGTATATCATAAAAATGATAGAAATCACTATTAAATATTTATATTTTAATAAGTGTGTTTCTATAAAATAATAAACATAAAATTTATATTTGTATTATTTATAGTAATATAATATGTTAATAATATAAATATAAATATTATTATTTTCCAAAAATGCAAATCTTTGTACCCCATATACATACATTTAATACATACGTCCATGCACCCACGATCTCATTTTCCATTCACTCCGAATCTTCCATTCATAATGAATCTTCACAGCCTCGATAGAAGCATCACTATAACAATCACTATAAACAACTGCCATTACGATTCCTATTCCTACCCCAAAAATAAAACTTCTTATTCAACTCCGTTCAATAATCGCTCACGAGCATAACTTTACAGGCGTTCCTCCAATTCCGACCATTTCTATGCACCCATTTCCCCCAAGTTTTCCCCTAGGAAACCAGATCTTTAATAACCGAACACTGGTTACGCTCTGAAATCGTAGTTGATTAAGTAAAATATGCGGGACTTTAAGTATATTAAAATCAGAAGCTGAAAATATCCACTGACCTTTAAGAATGAGGTCCCGTGGTCATCTCAAGGTAGATCATCGACCGTGAGAAGTTCTCCAGCCTCCCCACTCCTGCCCCCTGCCGTCACCCCCATTTTCCCCCACCTCGGCGCCCAAAGCCTAGTATCATACACCGCTGTGACACACTTCTGACTGGAATTTTTTTCAAACGTGTTCCATACTTCAGGGTTCAACGATCCATCCAAGAGTATGATCTGTTACTCCGTAAGCACTGCTAGTAGGACACTGGTCTCGATAGCTCTTGAAACGTGTACAAGGGCTGCTTCGAAAGTAACGCTGCTCTTCCTACTGGCCCGCCAATTTTTAGATTAACACTCGCTGTTAATGACACGATTCAATGAAAACTTTGTATACTGTGCGTATGCTGTATAGTATGTTCACTTTATCCGTACGTGGTCATTGTCAATGTTGGCTCACTGCTGTTGAGTGACGAATACGATACTTATAGGGTTATGTAGCAGCATTTTGTATAGCTGAATTGCATACTGTATTTTATATAGGTATATTTGATTTTTATTTAGGCATGTAATTAAATATTTCAAGAGTTGTTGATTAGAGTGGGAAGGAAAAGAAATGGGACTACGGATTTTGGACATTTTGGATAACTTTCACTGGTTGTGTTCACGTAAAGATGTTAATTTGATGATCATTCCACTTGTCACATTTCACTTTTCACGAATTTACGTGCAAGTAAAATTGAATACGAATGATCAAAGGTAAAATCGAATATCATGTATGTTATGAAAAAATATATATAAGTGGAGATACTTGATGATAAAGATTGTTTCTTTTGAAAATTGGAAATTTATTTTTATGCATTGTAGAGTACATTATATTGGAATTTTGATATAAACGTTATTGATAATATTGGGAATACGCAGACTGTTTTAATTAAACATAGAAAATTAATTTTATTTTTATTTTTATAATTATGAGAGATGAAATTATTTTTATCATTCTTTAATAAGATCAAATTTTCTCAATCTATAGTTTCTGACATCTATATGACGTATCTATATGTACGAACTTCTTTTTCTTTACAGATTACAAATATAATGTCAGTGAAATGTTAATGTTTATTTAAATGTTATGGTGGATATACTAATATACTACTGATAGTTCAAAATTTTATTGAAACTAAAAGATATTTGAATTATATTTTAATGTGTCTAAGTAAATAATAATATATTATATAATACGTTTAAATAAACAAAATTAAAATAATTTTAATATAATTCAGTTATTTAATTATATGAAATATATACAGATACTGTATACTTTACGTATTTTAAATATTTTAAAAATATATTTTATAGCATATCATAAATTAAACGTTGAAATATGTTAGAAAGCAGTCTAATAAATAAGCAGTCAATAAATCAGTCAAATTTATAACGTAAATTTAGGTTATAAATTTATAATAAATTTTGTGACGCAAAATTTGACTCGAATAATAAGATTATTAAGCAATAATTCGCGGTAGAATTAACACGAAGCAATAAAACCAAAAGTGTTTGCATGATACTCAATCATTGACTCGGATAAACTCATCTTTATTAACACTTCGATTTCACTGAACTTTCTATATTTACAATACGTGTCAAAAATGCTTTCGTTTGTGCGAAAATTCGAACGGAATATCGATTGTTTCGTTCCACTTACTTTCTCTCTCGTATTCGTACGTTATTTAAGGCAAACTTGCACGACCATTTCTCGTAAGTCGCGTTCTGTTTTCATATTTCGTAAAGTAGGTTTCTCATTTTACGCCGGATTTCCTCTTGCATATACGGCCACACGCGCGTAAAAAATTTTGAATTCAAGAATCTAAGATGTGAAATCGGATTTCGACGGAAGAAGTGCCTCCATTTACAGAAATGAACTAGCAACGCCTCAAAGATACGTTGTGCATGAGCAAAAATAAAACTGAACTACATAACCTTTTTTCCAACCCATAATAACCTACAGGAAGATAAGAAAATAAGTAAAAAGATAAAAAAGAGGGAGTTAAGAAAAGGGAAAAGGATATTGATACTACAACGAGATAGCAATTTTTGCGCGAAAGAATACAGGAGCAAAATTAAACTATATAACCTCTTTTCCAATCCGTAACAAAGACAAGAAAATAGAAAGGTACGGTACGACAAAATTAACGATAATAAGATATTAATTTTGCTAAGAGGAAATAAAAATATAATACCAAATTACATAACATCTCCTCTAATCCATGACAGCCTAACCGAAAACAAGATAGAAAAACCTAACCTCTTTTCCAACTCATAAGGATTTAAATAAAACGAATAGAAGCAATCAAAAATCAGAGAAATACAATTAACAGTAACAAAATTATCACTTTTCCACAAAGAAATAAAAAAACAAAGAAACTGCGCTATATAACCTCTCTTCCATTCTGTAACAATCCAGTCAGAAACAAGAAAGTATAAAAACAGGGATTAGAGACTGAAGAAGAAAATTAATAACAGGAAGACAATCATTTCACTCCCCAGAAATTAATCTCTCTTCTAAACTCATGAAAACTTAACCAAAATCAATAAAATGAATAAAAAAACAGAGATTAGAGGCCGAGGAAGAAAATTAATAACAGGAAGACAATCATTTCTCTCAGAAATAAAACAAGATCGAACCATATCACCTCCCTTCCAAGTCATAACCTAACCAAACCCAACGAAATAAATAAATATCTGATATTAGAGACCGAGGAATAAAATTAACGACATCAAGACAATGATTTCTCTGCTCAGAAATGAACCATATCACCTCTCTCCCAAGCCATAACCTAACCAAACTCAACGAAATAAACAAAAATCCAAAATTAAAGACCAAAGAAGAAAAATAATAACAGGGAGATAATCATTTCTCTACTCAGAAATAAACAAAAACAAGATGTAATCGTATCACCTCTCTTCCAAGCCATAACCTAACCAAAGCCACCGAAATAAATAAAAATCATAGATTAAAGACCAAGGAATAGAATTAACAAGACAATGACTTCTCTGCACAGAAATGAACGCAGCATTTAAACGAAAGTCTTCCTGTCACAAAATTGGGGACCAAGTGAATTGGCAGTATGAAAACAAACATGCTGAAAAACCGAATCGTTCAATCCCACCACAATCCATCGAAGCTATCCGGAGCTGTTCGAAACGGACGCACAGGTACGCGCGCGGCGCGACGCAGGAAGTAGAAGAAAGCGCGTGTGGCGCTGCTGGGAATGTAGGTGACTCGAACCGTTAAAAAGCGTGACCGGTGGAGCTTTCGTTAGACGTCAGAGCGCACGGATATGACACGCGATGAGCAACCGAATAGAGCGGAATTATTCCACATACCCAGCGATCGGTTTTCCGGAAAATTTTCGGAGCCAGGTAGAAGCGGGGGCCGGGGGCGAGGCCAGGTGCCGGCGTGGGTCGAGGGGGCGGAGGGGCAACGGAGAGGAAGAGAAAAGAAGAGAAGGGGCCAGAATGACACCGTTCGTGTGTTACTCATTGTTTTTCCGAAAGTGGTAGTAGTAGGGCGCAATGGTGTTAACCGCGTATTTACTAAACGACGAGGCTGTAGTGGTGGCTGTTCTAGAACGTCAGATGCTAGCGACGAAGGAAGTGGCTTTCATTAGTAGTGGTGGTGGTGGTAGCGAGCGCGCGGCACACTTCGCGCTTCTCTTTGTAAGTTCTCACAGTACCACGCACCTCGGGTTACTCTCGCAGGTGAAACAAACTGTTCCTGTTCCGCCGTTTCGGTCCCGTGTGTACCCCGTGCCCGCGGAATTATTTTCTCTTCTATGACTATTCGTGCAGACGTGCTGGATCCAGAATCCGATGTGTTCAACCGCGGCAGACGGCCTCGGCCTTGCTACTGTTACCAGTGTACTATGTCATTGAGAGGATCCGTCTGAACGAGCCAAGAATCAGATTTCTCTGCGCGACCTCCCAGTCGCCACGTGCTTCGCATCCTTTGCGTTTCTTTCCTTTTGTTTTTCTCTCCACACTTTTTCCTTTTTTCGCTCTGCACGCTGCGCGTGTGTGCATCGGATTGACACTCGACGTTCATCAGCGGGCCTGAATAATTAGCGGATCAGGTAATCCTTTTTTCCTCGTGTGTCTGTTGCTGTTTGCGTGAAAGTTGCGCGTCTTTGATCGATTAATTGGCAAGTAAATTGGGATCATGGGTTTGACTTTCGGTTTTTGGGATAACGCGCGTTTCCAGAGAATTTGCTCGGGAGAAAATCGGAAGTGCTCACTGGAGAGCGTTCCGTAGCAATCGGATTTTTAAAATATAAGAGAAAGTACACGGTCAAGTTGAAACGCGAGGACAACTCTGTAGAGTACTAATTTAATCTTCTGCTAGATTTTTCACAGTTTCTTCCTTTACTGGGGATTTATTTTAAATGGGTATTACAATTGATCAAATAAATACGCGATATATTCCGAATATAGAAGTCTCAGCAAGGTCGTTATTTGTATAGGATGTAAATATATTGCGACGTTTTGTTTGATAATATCGCGTAGCT
Organism: Eufriesea mexicana; assembly: GCF_001483705.2. Taxonomy (NCBI): domain Eukaryota; kingdom Metazoa; phylum Arthropoda; class Insecta; order Hymenoptera; family Apidae; genus Eufriesea; species Eufriesea mexicana. The sequence continues at coordinate 43,116 of NW_016932250.1, forward strand.
AGGAACGAAGAGTTTGAATATATTTGAGTAAATTAAATGAATATATCCGTAATACGATAAATGTATTTACGTATGTCGGAATTAATTACAGTTCAATTGATATAATTGAGATTCGAATTAAACAATGAGAAAAATTGTTTAATTAAAGTGATTGAATTTTGCAGTCTGCAGAACTGCAGAAAAATTGTATTAAATAATATTTTGCTTTTTTTATATGTAAATTATAATATAATTAAAACATCGCAGAAACTGTGATTTCAGGTCATTGTTATAAAACAGACGATATTTTACATATAACACATTTTAAATATCAAAACAATATCGAAATATTGAAATATTTAAAAATTAGAATTATACCAAAATTCTGAAGCATTGAAATATTTATATATTTAAATATCGAAACTACATTAAAATGTTTAAATATTTATACTATATCGAAATACCGAAGTATATAAATATTAAAATTACATTGAAAATTGTAATATTCCAGTAAAATTAAAATTAAAATTAAAAAATAAAATTCTCCTATATTAAAAATATAAATTTTTAATAATTCAGTTTACTTAAAATATAATTAGTGAAATATCCGTCTCTCTTGCACCTCGGGGTATTTAAATCTCACCCTTTTTCTTCTCGTCAATACAGTTAACCTGTGTAGAGATTTTGTAGAAGTATTCTCTGATTGATCGACGACTAATTTCGTCCGAGTCCAATAATTGTAACCCAATTTTTTTTGGTGGAGCCTTATATTTTTAGACACTCGTCGACTCCATTTAATAACTAATTTTTATACTCCTGTCGACGCATATCGATCTTAGCGCAAAAATAATGACGGGAATAGGAAATAGCATACGAGATGGGAATGGCAGAAAATAGCGAACGAAAGTTAAATTCGCGTATACCAAATGCACGATATATAATGACGCATTGGAATATTTGATTCTTACTAGTTCGTTATAATTTACATAGAGGGATATCAAACCTTGATCTGATTTTATGCATCGTGCGAGCGTGAAATGATACCGTTTTACAGTCATTTTATCTATTATCTACTACTAAAGTGATAAAGCATAATTTTGCAAAAATTGTGCACGTGATTTACCATTAAGAGTATTACATAAATTCGCTTACTTCGTGTACCAGGCTAATCGAATAGTGTAATTTTATGAATAATATGTAACCCCGTACTTATTGCACTTAAGAGAAAGAAAGTACCTAGACGTTGCCCGAAAACGAATTGTCAACGAAAATTTTTAATATACGAATTCACGAGATAAATATTATTTTGCATTTACTCTTTAATATATACCAGACCAACGTGTACTGTTTATCTAAATAATAGCACATATGTAATTATTATATATACTAAATTAATTATATAATAATATATATACTAAAATTAAAAAATATTTGTATTAGTATAATTACAATTATATTATATAATTTATGGGATAAATATTCTTTAACATTTACTCTTTAATATTTACTAGAACTACCAATATGTAATCTGTACCTAAAAAATAGCAT
>NW_016932250.1:44763-56270 GCF_001483705.2 Eufriesea mexicana
TAATATTATATTATAATATCATATAAATAATATATTAATACAAATATTTTTTAATTTTAGTTTATTATAATAATTATGCTACTTTTTAGGTACAAATTACATATTGGTAGTTCTAGTAAATATTAAAGAATAAATATTAAAGAATATTTATCTCGTGAATTATATATATAATTGTAATTATACTAATTAACCATAATAATAGTAAAAATTGTCAATAATCAAAAGTAACGAGAAGAAGTGTTCCTGATCAACATTGGTTCTCAAAACGATATCCTAATTATGGTAACTAAAAATAATTTTTGTCGTCTGTAATAGCTTTTTATAAACTAAACAAATTTTTATGGTTTTTACTGGTTATTCGTATCTAAAACTTTAAAAGACTTTTCTCTAAATTTAGTGATGACTGTGTAGCAAATGAATAAAATTTAACATTTTATTGCTCAAATATCATTTAAATAAATAATTATTCGTGGTTTATGATCATTTATCAATTATCCTAAAAATAAAACATCTTCAACGATAAATAAATAAATTCTTTTCAAATATCAACAATAAATAAATAAATAAATTTTGTTCAAATATCTTGTATAAAGACTTATTAATTTTAATTTTTTAATTTTAATTTTTTCTCGAAAAATAGAAAATATATAAAAATTCTTACCTTATTTCTTAATTTCTGTCGATAACAGACGATATTAATTAAAATGAAAATATAAAGCTATACATAATTATATTTGAAACAAGATGTCCCGCATAGTTTCGTTAATAAATAGACACCATGTTTGATTGCAGCCAAACAAAACTGGAATATCTTTATAACAGTAAAATTAATCTCTGCATTGATTTTTCTGTTGCTACCGTTACTTTTACTGTTACAATTATTATAGTTACTGTTATAAAGATATTCCAGTTTTATGTTTACTGTCTATGTTTAAATACAAAAGGCACAGTAAAATATCATCCTCTGCTATTTGTATTTAAACGTGGAATCCAAATGCAGTATACCAATTTATTCCAGTATCTTGGATTTTACATACTAACGCATTTAGCGTAAAGATTATAGTTTCAAATTATAACCGATAATGCACGTGTACATGTGCGTGCATATATACGCATGTATACATATATACGAACATATGCGTGTGGATGCTTATCAAATATTCATTAAATAAGCTTAACAAATATTCGCAACTCATCATATTGTGTCATTACAATACCGTTGGTGAAGTAAAATCTTCGTTTAATTCGCAGAATGTACGGGCCGATTTTCTTAGTTACCATTCTCGGGGCATTTCACGAAATTGCCGCTGCTTCGCAACACATTAACAAAGATCTTACGAGCCACTACAATGCTCGTTTCCACGTTTATGAAGAACCGTACAGTATCGACTTCACATATCATAATTATGACCAAATGAGTCGTTTTCTACGTACAACGTCCCTGCGATTTCAGAACCTCACTGCCTTATATTCCATAGGAAAGTCCGTGAAAGGTATGTTCCATGAGAAATTTTTATCCTTGTATTAAACACGCTCCTTTATTTAAATAATCGCAAGTCGATATTAAATAATTAAATATCGAATCACGAAAGTATTATTGATTATTAAATTTAATTTTACTAATATTTCATTGTTGAATTAAATATTAGCAAAGTGAATTTAATAGTAAATTGAATATATTGTAATTATTAAAATATCATACATTGTTAAATTATTAAATAATTCTAAGTATCGATAATTGTTTAATTCTTAGGTAACGATAATCGAAGTGTCATTATACCAAGAAATTTTTACTTTTGTATTAAGAACACTGTTTTATGTTTACAAAAAAATAGTTAAATTGATATTTCATGCACTGATTACCGTGACATAATAATTGAAAATTGAATCAGAAGGAGCCTTGTTAATTTTATTGATTTTTCAGGAAAGAAAGGGAATATTTTATCACGTTCAATTCGTTTTTATAGAGTCGACGTATTTTTCTGATTACCTTACATCTAGCTATTGCTTAAAAATTTCAAAAAATTGACGAAGGTTATTAAAATGAATCCTGCAAATTAGTATAGTAGGAAATTGAATTAATATTTATTCGAATATTGGTATATTGTTTGATTTTCTTGATATTTTAGTAAAATCGAGATAAACTAAAGGGCATGTTTCACAGGTCGTGATTTGTGGGTAATGGTTGTTTCCTCCTCGCCTTACGAGCATATGATCGGTAAGCCTGATGTGAAATATGTAGCCAATATACATGGGAATGAAGCCGTGGGTCGTGAATTAATGTTACATCTGATTCACGTAAGTAGTCGTATAATACACGACCTAACTTTATTAACCCTATATCTATAAGATTTCTTAAGAAGAACAGTTATACATTAACATACAAAACATCTGTATATCTGTAAATAGAATTGATCTGCATATATTCATGAATTTTATTAATATAAGTCTTACGATGAATTGCTTACGATAATTTTTGTAGTAAATTTATGTATACATATTTCATATAATATATAATGCATAACATATAAATTATAATTATACTTGAATAAATGTTAAAGAAATGTATTATATAGAATATAAAATATAAAATATAATAATATATAATATATGATGCATAGTATATAATGTAGAATATATAATATATATTATACTTTATATTTTATATTTTATATTCTGTATAATACATTTGATATTTTGCATTTTGTATTTTATATTTTATATTTTATGTCTTAAACATTATATATTGTTCAGGATGTTTCAGCAACGATAGTACAACCGGAAAGGGCGTGATTTTACATGCAGAAACAAATCGAAAAGAAAGAATAAAATTTTTTTATTTGAAACTTCGTTTTCGAAAAAATCGACTTTCAATATTCACTAAGTATACGTGCACTTAACTATGTCTTAGATCATCAATAGATCAGAATCATTGGTACAACCGAAGAGGTTGTACTATCTTTGCTGGGACACCCTGTATATTAAGGCAAATGATTTTAAATAAGTTTTTAATACTAAAGTTTCGCATTAAATGAGTGATGTATCTGTATCATAACAATTTGCGTATAGTAATTCATGAAAAACAAATAGTATTCGTAAGTCTTACTATTTGATATTTACTTGTTATACTTTATAAGCACGTATAAGTATTATTCGTTACGATAGAAGTCATTTAAAATAGTTTAGTATACTTAACTAGAGAAAAATACCACTTGATTGACGTACAGCAAATGTTATTGTTCTGCTAATGAAGCTATTATCTCTACATACTGTCGTCAGATATTTATGGTACACATAGCACGTGAATAGCATTAAACCAAGTTCTAAACCTATACGAAAAATTAGTATATCTTAATATCCAACTGTTAGTTATCAGGACTTTCAGTACTAAATTTCTTCAAAAATTTAATAAAATACGTGTAATATTTAATATTAAATATTTCATAAAATATCGTGTGTTTATTTTAATATAACATATTTAAACGGATTATCATATAATCAAACAACTGACAATTTGTTTATGGTTATTTATAGTATATGGTTTAATACAAATTTCAAATTTTAAATTATTTTAATTATTAAACCGTAGAATTTAATACTCTTCCATATTTTGGTCCTTAAACATAATTTACACAATTCTTCTATAATAAGATACTTGTTTCTTCTTCGATTATAATCAAACATGGCTCCTAACATAATTACTATTTATTTATTACTAACTAACTATTTATTACAAAAATTGAAAAATATTTTGCTCACCAACACATGCATGTAAAATTTCGACAATACAATATTCCAAGTTCTATTTCTCACTTTTAGTTCTTCGTGACGAAGTATGGATCGGATCCATATGTCACGTGGCTTTTAGACAATACAAGAATTCACATTCTCCCATCGATGAATCCTGATGGTTTCGAAGTTTCCAAAGAAGGATATTGCGAAGGTGGTCAAGGCAGGTAAGGAATTCCAATTTTTATTTACCAAAAAATTTCAAACGTATAGTCGAGATAATTCAGCGTAAGCTCTAATCTTTAACCCTTTCGATGCTTATATCGGGTGTACTCAACATGAAAATGTGACAATTTTTTGATCCGCGACAAGCATATTCCTTATGAAGGAAAAATAATTTGTTTCCGCTATTTAAAGTAAAATATAGCCGAAATTAAAACATATTCGCAATTTGAACGCATTTTAGAATAATAATGCTCGATATATTTATATTAAATATAATATATTTTTAATTCCAAATATTGTTTTGTTTTCGAGTCAACGAAATTTTAAATTCAATAAATAATATTTATAAAAGAATATAAATTTTTCGAAGAAGTAACTAACAATATTTTTTATTTTGTTATAATTTCTTTCAATTTAAATGAGGGATTTAAAGGGTTAAAATGCATTATTTGGACACATATCTGGAATATAATTGAATTTTCTTCACTTTAACACAACTAAATTACTGTTCACAATGACATTTATCATGTTTTGTCATATTTTAAAAAATATCTTTATAAAGTTCTCTCTAATTTAATTCCTTGCACTATGATTTAATTCTAAAATATAGTGCATTGATAAAGCAATTAAGTTTAATAAGTTATATAGTTTTTAGAATTTATTTGAATTTTACTTATTTTGAAACGCGTTAAGTATAATTGTATCGTTGAGTGTGACGAGTATTATCATCTGTGTGCAGTTTTGCATAAGAATCTCACGACGAGATAGTCATTATAGTGAAAGTGGTTAAACAGATTATACAAATTATGATTTTCATAGTTAATTGTACGGAATTAAAAATATGCAGAAATATATCTACATTTTCTTCCGATTAACAGATAAGCTAATGTTTCAAGAATATCTCTAACTTCCTTTCAACTCTAAAGACTATAATTTATTTTTATAGTTCAGTGGTGTAAATAGTTCGGTGTGTCAGATTTTTATAGCTCAGTGGTGTAAAATACGCAAAATATCCACGAGACTTCATAACGTAAATCAATGAAATTAATTTTACTCAAATGATAAAATAACATTTTTTAAAGTTCTTCATCTTTTAAAAATATTTGTAAATTCGTTAAGGGAAAAATAAATGTAGAATCTAAACTTTTAAAAATATATAAACGACATTTCTCTTGTTCGCCGCTACCTTTTTTCGTTAGATAGATTTCTTTATTATTTTTGGATAGATTTTAATGGATCCAGATTTAATAGATCCAGATTTTAATAGATCCAAATTTAGTAGATGCAAATTTAATAAACCTAGATTTAATAGATCTAGACTTTAATAAAGCTAAATATTAATAGATCTAGACTTTAATAGATCTCAATTTAATAGGTGTAAATATTAATAGATCTAGATTTAATAGATCTAGACTTTAATAAATCTAAATATTAACAGATCTAGATTTTAATAGATCTAGATTTAATAAATCTAAACACTAATAGATCTATAGTTTAATAGATCTGAATTTAATAGATGTAAATATTAATAGATCTAGATTTCAATAGATTTGAATTTAATAAATCTAAACTTTAATAAATCTAAATATTAACAGATCTAGAATTTAATAGATCTAAATGTAATAAATCTAAACACTAATAGATCTATAGTTTAATAGATCTGAATTTAATAGATATAAATATTAATAGATCTAGACTTTAATAGATCTAAATTTAATAGATAAATTCTAATAAATTTTAGAATTTATAGATAGATTTTTCAACACCATTGTTATGCTTATTTCGTAACTTAATCGTGCCTTTCAATAATAGGTACAACGCACGTGGTTTCGATCTAAATCGGAACTTCCCGGATTACTTCAAACAGAACAATAAAAAGAGCCAACCGGAAACAGAAGCTGTGAAAGAATGGGTTTCTAAAATTCAATTCGTTTTATCCGGAAGCTTGCACGGAGGTGCCTTGGTTGCCAGTTATCCTTTCGACAACACGCCTAACTCGCGTAAGTTTGTTTTTACACATGTTCGTTCTTCCTACTGGCAAATTTGTAACTCTTTGAAGCACTGTGATACAAAAGATCCTGCAAATATATAAATATACATAATATCAAATATATAAATACACACAGGATGTCTGTTTTATCTGGTCTCGATGAATTATCTCAGAAACGACGAAAGATGAGAAAAAGATGTAAAAACAGAAATTGTTTAATATAAAGGGTGACATAAAATGGTATAAATACCTTCTTTGTGGAGGAAGTGGTGAAAGAAATATTTTTTCATGGTTCAATTTTATTTCTTTAGTAGAATGCTATATATTATACCTGATGAGGAAGTTTACATTAATACGAGTCTAACGAGTTGCTATTGTCATTTCGTTCCGTGAGAAGTTGTGGTACTTCTCTATCTTTCGTCGTTTCAGAGATATTTCATCGAGTCCAGATAAAACAGGCACCCTGTATAAATATGTAAAGGACGATCCTTTTAACGCCTGAACACGCACAATGTCTCTTTTTGATACCATTTCAAATTACTGAAAGCATAGCAAGGAAAATAATAAATAAAAATTTAACAAAATAAATATGGAAATGATAGATTAAATAAGGATTACCTTATTTCACTTGCATAGTGTGCGACACATACCATAATTTGTCATTACGTATGGAAAAAGGACATGTTTTGTGCAATACCATTAATCAACTTATATGCTGACTAAAAATTTTATTTAATCTTATATTTAATTATCCAAGTGAAATTAAATTTTTTCTTTAAGTATTTTGTGATATTTTTAAACTAAATAAATAATGCAATAGAATTTTGTTACCTTTTTTCTTTTCTTTAAGATTCTGTGTAAATAAGCTTCTTGTTGAGAAATGCTATGCTTCAAAGAGTTAAACTCATAACTTTGACGTTTTTGAAATGATTTTCTCGAATTTTAATCGCAATCGTTTGCAATATTATGTCTATTGATAATAAAAGTTGATAGCAAAGATTGACAATTGAATAAATCAGTAGAATAATAACGTAGATATCAGGAAACGTACTGTAATGAAACACTGAAATTATTAAATTGTATGGATAATGTCTATTACAATGGGAATTGTACTATGTAATTAATACCATTGAAAGCAATCTGATCGCATTGTGTAACTTTTCATGCTGTCAGGAATATGCCGGTCAGCGCCATTATGTGCAGGTAGAGTATATTTGTTAATCAGAAAATTTGTTCTAGCGCTTCGCTAATATTATTTTTGTGAGAATAATGATAGTAATCAATTTTTAATAAATCATATTTAATTAGTATGTAATAATAATTTGGAAATAATTTTTTTTTGTACGAGAATAATAAATATTTCTAAAAATAATTTTTGTAATAAGTTATACAAGAAAAGAAACGTATAAACGATAAAGTATTTTATTGTAAAAGTATTTAAACATTTTTCTAAAATGAGATAAAATTTATTCTGTAATATAATTCTCTTAAATATTAATTTAATAATTATCATTGATACTTATGTTAGATTACACAACGTCGTATATATTTCTAAATTTATTAAATTTATAATTTAATAAAGAAATATTTATTGTATAATAAGATTATAAATAAAAATTCTTCAATATAAATAATTAGTGGAAAAAATAAAAGCGAAATGAAATGAGTCGAAAATAAAAATCATGCATAATTTCATTTTCAAAATTTTAAATCCTTATAATTGTATTTCTTGTTATAACAATTTATAAATTACTTTTATATATATATACAAATTTCATAATAATTAAATTGAGCATCGAAACGTAAATTTCGCAAAAATTAAATTTAATATCATAATACAAATTTTACAAAAATTAAATTTAATATGAAACGTGAAATTTTATAAAAATTAAATTTGACATCAAACTTCAAATTTTGCAAAAATTAAACTGAACAAAATGTAAATTTTGCAAAAGTTAAATTTGATATGAAACATACGATATCAAAGGAATTAAATTTAATATTAAAACGCAGAATTCGTAAAGATTAAGTTTAGTACCAAAACGAAAATTTTGTAAAAATTTCTGAAATTTAGTAGAAAATATATCTGATCCAAGGTTTATAAGAACAATATAGTGTTTCAGAGTTATACATCGGCGCCGAGTATTTCGCCAGACGACGACGTATTTCAACATTTGTCGCTGATGTATTCACAAAACCATAGATCCATGTACCAAGGATTGCCATGTTCGCCATCTCAACCAGGATTTAAAAATGGTATCACTAATGGAGCACAATGGTATCCACTCACCGGCGGAATGCAAGACTTTAACTACGTTTGGAACGGATGTATGGAAATTACACTAGAACTTTCGTGCTGTAAATATCCACCTGCCTCTGATCTGCAATTTTACTGGGAGGAAAATCGTGTGGTAAGTTCAAATGAAAAAAGGAACGTGTTAAGAAGACAATATATTATCGAATTCTCGTTTACAATGTTTCTTCTTGACACCGAAAATTCACTTTTCTAATGATTCTTCTTAATATCTGAAATCTCTTTTCGCGATATTTTCTTTTTATTCTTGTAGTCTCGTTTTGCAATGTTTCTTTTAAATTTTTGGAATCTCTTCTTTGCAATGTTATTATTTGGATCTTAAAATTCTTTTAATAATATTTCTTCTTGATCCTTGAAATTTTCTTTTTCAATGTTTCTTCTTAATATTTGAAATCTTCTTTTACAATATTTCTTTATGTATTTCTTGTTATAACAATTTATAAATTACTTTTATATATATATACAAATTTCATAATAATTAAATTGAGCATCGAAACGTAAATTTCGCAAAAATTAAATTTAATATCATAATACAAATTTTACAAAAATTAAATTTAATATGAAACGTGAAATTTTATAAAAATTAAATTTGACATCAAACTTCAAATTTTGCAAAAATTAAACTGAACAAAATGTAAATTTTGCAAAAGTTAAATTTGATATGAAACATACGATATCAAAGGAATTAAATTTAATATTAAAACGCAGAATTCGTAAAGATTAAGTTTAGTACCAAAACGAAAATTTTGTAAAAATTTCTGAAATTTAGTAGAAAATATATCTGATCCAAGGTTTATAAGAACAATATAGTGTTTCAGAGTTATACATCGGCGCCGAGTATTTCGCCAGACGACGACGTATTTCAACATTTGTCGCTGATGTATTCACAAAACCATAGATCCATGTACCAAGGATTGCCATGTTCGCCATCTCAACCAGGATTTAAAAATGGTATCACTAATGGAGCACAATGGTATCCACTCACCGGCGGAATGCAAGACTTTAACTACGTTTGGAACGGATGTATGGAAATTACACTAGAACTTTCGTGCTGTAAATATCCACCTGCCTCTGATCTGCAATTTTACTGGGAGGAAAATCGTGTGGTAAGTTCAAATGAAAAAAGGAACGTGTTAAGAAGACAATATATTATCGAATTCTCGTTTACAATGTTTCTTCTTGACACCGAAAATTCACTTTTCTAATGATTCTTCTTAATATCTGAAATCTCTTTTCGCGATATTTTCTTTTTATTCTTGTAGTCTCGTTTTGCAATGTTTCTTTTAAATTTTTGGAATCTCTTCTTTGCAATGTTATTATTTGGATCTTAAAATTCTTTTAATAATATTTCTTCTTGATCCTTGAAATTTTCTTTTTCAATGTTTCTTCTTAATATTTGAAATCTTCTTTTACAATATTTCTTTTTAATTTTTGTAATTCTTTCTTCGCAATGTTATTATTTGGATCTTAAAATTCTTTTAATAATGTTTCTTCTTGATCCTTGAAATTTTCTTTTTCAATGTTTCTTCTTAATATTTGAATGAAATCTTCTTTTACAATATTTTTTTTTTAATTTTTGGAATCTCTTATATGCAGTGTTTCTGTTTGGATCTTAAATTTCTTTTAATAATGTTTCTTCTTGGTCCTTGAAATTTTGTTCTTCAATGCTTCTTCTTAATATTTGAAATCTTCTTTTACAATATTCCTTTTCAACTTTTGGAATCTCTTCTTTACAATGTTTCTGTTTGGATCTTAAAATTCTTTTAGTAATGTTTTTCCTTGATCCTTAAAATTTTCTTTTTTAATATTTCTTTTTAATATTTGAAATCCTTGCACTATTTTTTCTTGCTTCATAAAATCTTTCCTTGTAATGTTTTACTTCGGTTTTCAAAATCTCCTTTAACGATATCTTTTCTTAGACTTTAAAATCCCCTGCTGCTATAATTTCTTTCGATTTTTTAAATTTTCTTTTGTAAAGTTTCTTCTTGAACGTTGAAGTGCACTTTTGGTCTTCAAAGTCTTTTTCTCGATATTGTAAATTGTTTAGTTTCGAACGATAATTTACGAAGATCGTAATGAAACGATTCGCATGCAGTTTACTATAATTAAACTAATGATCGTGTGCTGTTGATTTCTTTCTAGGCTCTCATTAAATTCTTAGCGGAGGCTCATAGAGGAGTCCGTGGGTTTGTCATCGATGAAAATGGAAATCCCATTGAGAGAGCTTCCATTAAAGTGAAATCGAGAGATGTTAGTTTTCTGACTACAAAATATGGCGAATTTTGGAGGATTCTACTGCCAGGAATGTATAAACTAGAGGTAATTTCTTGAAACTTAATTAATATTAAGCCAAAAGATAATATATAATTCACTGTGTTACTACAAATTTTAATGCAATTATATAATTTTTATTTATGCATTAGTATCATAATTAGAAATATACGTAAATTATATGCATATGTATAAATTATATAAAATTTATATAATTTATTTATATAATTTAATATATTTATTATATCATACATATATAACTTAATTATAATATAAAATATAAAATATTATATATATCTTACATGCCTTAATTATATACTTTTATGTATAAAATACCTATATCTATATATAAAGTTTATAGAGCATATATAAATAACATATAAAAATACGATTTATATTACTAATTATTTATACAATTGTTATAACTTTGATTTACAGGTATATGCAAATGGGTATCTTCCTCGTGATGTAGAATTTAGAGTGGTAGAGCAACATCCAACGACTTTCAATGTAACATTACATAGAGCAAACGTAAGTACAATTTAGAGAATTTCCATTTAATAAATTTTAGACATTTATTTTCATATTATATTCAGTGCTTTTCTTAAAAATAATTTTATAATAAATAATACAACGGTAATAAAATTCCGAAAAATGTTTCAATTTTTATTTTCTGTAGGCATATCGTAAACAAAATTCTGGCAATAAATATATTCGAATAAAAATATTTGATCCTCTGAGAAAGATTGCCTGTTCATACACAAACCACTTCGCATATAACTCATTATGCTTTACGTGCACACAAACATACATTAAAATCGAAATTTTCTAATTAGGTAAATTTTCTTGCAACATAGTGGGCCAATACTTCTTTTACCCATTGCACATATATCAAATTTTTGAGATTTTAATTATAAAATTTTACTTTAGAGATTATTCAGATATTTATAATTATTTATTATTTAATATTTGTTATTA
>NW_016932250.1:56450-116032 GCF_001483705.2 Eufriesea mexicana
TTATTATTTGATATTTATATACTATTTAATATCATTTAATATTTATTATCAATACTTATAATTATTAAGGTATTTAGAGATATTTTGAATTAATATAGATTTGGTATCTTTAACAATAGAGACATCCAGGTGAAGACGAAACTGGATCCAACTTTTATAATGGAAACAGAGACAGTATTAACCGAGATCACGTGATACATTTTCGACCACATTCTGGAAGCAATACAGCATCCGAAGCAAACAGCGGTATCTTCTCATCCCTTAGTAATGGATTCAATTCCTTCGTCAATAATTGGTTCGGGTGATTAATCATGAGTTAGCGAACCGCTAATACTTTCGCGTCACTGAGTTTTCATACGAACCTTATACTGGCCAACAGAAACCACGAAACATTGTTGAAGATATTTATCGTTACCTTTTATTCTGTTATGTTATAAACGATATAATAATTATATAGATATCACTGATAGAATCGAGACTCTTTCAAGCAACGAGGAAATTTTGTCGTTCGAAAAAGTCGAAAAAGAGATAAACACAGGGACTTCAAATTCAACTGTACATAATCTGACATGTAGATATTATAGTCCAGTGAACTATATACATCTTATTTTATTTTAATCGCAGCTATTAATTTCGATTATTTATTTCTTATTTATACGTTTAAATTGGCTATTTATATATTATTTAAGAAACGTACATACAATAATGTAATAGTCATCTTTATTTTTATTTTTATATGTCGTTTAAAGTATTTATTACTGTTAGAAAGAATACTATGATTTCCAATGAAAATTTCGTTATGTAATAAATTATGTTTTATGTTAAATATTTAAAAACACGTTGCGTTAACTTTTTAGGTTAATAAAATTATTTTCGAGCATCGCAAACATTTGCCACGATTTATCTTCAAATATTTTTTCTTCTTTGACTTTATCTGGATATCGGTTTTGCTTCTAGTCTCTTGACAAATGAGATTCTAGTCTCTTGATCAAAAAGGTACCAATTCACCAGGTCGATATAACTAAAAAATAACTAAAAGGTAACTAGAGGTAACTTAAAACTTAACCAAAAAATATGGTTTCATTTATATCAGTCTCTATCTGCCAACATGTAGTATTATTTTGAAAAAAATATTATCTAGCTACTATTTGATAAAAAAGATACAATTTTCTCATCGATATTGATAACAATTCAAACTCACGTTACTTATAAAAACAGAAAATGGTCAAGAAGACTACGTAATGAAATGAGAAAATTATTCTTCAGATTTTAATTCTTCTTTTTTTGTTAAAAACAAATACTGGCATAATTTTTTATCTTATTTACAAGGAAATTAATATTTAATTACATTGTTTAGAGTATATAACAAATTTTATTAAATGAACAATAGAGCCACCCATACTCATACTACTAAGGAGACAGAAGTGTTGGAATAATGGGATTTTTTAACAATCATATTTCTTTATATTAAACATCGTTTGTTCAAATAGATAGAAAAATTTAAAAAAGCGATCATTTATTCGAAAAATTAAACTTCATTTATTTAGTAAAAGTTATGCATTCGATAACGAAAACAATTTCAGCAGTTTCTGTATTTAAGAGTTCTCTGATGAAATTTCCAAGTTCTGCTTGGTAAAATTTTGTTCGTTAAAAATTCTCTTTGTCCTTTTATTTTTATATTTGTTTATTCCTTTTAATGTTTTTTTATTTAGAAAAAATTATTCGTGTCTCGATAATGCAATGTTCAAATTAAATTTTCATTCCAACCATAATTTCATATCTACTAGTTTTAAAGTTATATAGATAAATAATAGAACACCTAAATATAATACATACGTTATACATATACGTATATATGAAAGTATTAGAAGTGTCTTTTGAATAAGTTCTATTGCAGATTTCTAAACAGAAAACGGCCTTTGTTTCTCTGAAGCATTGTCCTTTTTCCTCTCTCGTACTCTTTCCATTTGTCTCACTCGATACATTGCAACAGTACAAAGGGGTATCTCCAATAAATTGGAGGATTCGAACATGGGAGACTCTATTGTTATTTGTTTCTTTGCACAAAGGCATGCCGAAATATTGTGCCTTCACTATCGAAACAGTCGTTCGCAAAACTCTTTTAAGGATAGCATCAAAAAATGGCCTTAATCATCGAGTGATACTCCATTACTCTCATTCTGTTTTTCGTTGTCCTTGCGTGAAATCTCGAATTAGCCGTGCGAAAAACATAAGGGTAGCCAACAGTCGAGAACTTGCGTAAAGAAAGGGACCTGCTCTATTTTTCTTTGCATATTAAACACAAATTATATTTTTTAAAAGATACAAGTATATATATTGAACGAGAGAATTTTAAGCGATATTACGTGCTGTATGTAACGTGTCATGCGATATTTTATTATAAAGACCGTGTTAAAGAAAGAGACGTTTATTCGAAAGCGAAATACTATCAGTTGATGAGAAGGTGGATAGATGGACGACGCAGATGCATGATGGGTAGCGATGGACGAAACTACGAGCTTCAAATTCGAGACAATTCGAAGTTTTCTAGATTACTAGGATTTAAATCGTTTCAAAGCTGGAAGAAGCATTTAAAGGCTTGTCAATTTTTAAACTTCAAACTCTCGAATCGAAGCGAATGTAGGTTATGTTTCGTACATGAAATAGGTTATGTATGAAACTTTTAAGGGAATGCTTACTACTAGTACAACTATTACTACTACTGAGAATTCAAAGCTTCCAATTATACTCGAAATAGCTCCATTTCCCATCAAATATACAAGGTGTCCCACTTAAGTTGGCACGATGAGAAATAAACAATCTCTTTTTTAGTACTTTTAACTGCAAAATACAAAAATAATAAATACTGAAAGATAGACTAAAATACTAAAGAATATGTATTACCATATTTTTTTAAATCACTTGTATACAAGGTTTTTCGCTGCGTCGACTTAAATGAAACACCTTATATATAGATTCACAGCGATTCGAGATATTTTAAATTTCATCATTTATAGCGATGGATTTTAAAGATTCGAATGGTTTCTAATATGATTCGAAGTCTAGAATTCCTGAAAGTCTTAGAGATCTCGCAAGTATTGAAGATCTTGACAACTTTGAAGACCTTGGGATCCTAGAATCAACTCGAATTTAAAAAATAGATCATGTCCAAGTTTTTCGAGAGATCTAAAATCATATCCAAAGTGATTTGACTTCTTCATCATATACGGGGTGTCCCAGAGACGGTAGTACAACCGGGAGGGGTGTGATTCTACATGAAAAAAACAAATCGAAAATAAAGAATAAAATTTTTCCATTCGAAGCTTCGTTGTCGAGAAAATCGACTTTGCTTATTCACCGAGTGCGCGTGCACTTAACTTTGACTTAAGTAGGTGGACCATTAGCACTAGATTGCCGGAGGTTAGGTATATACCTATTTTGCCTGAAATGAATCAATTTGACTCAAACATCAAAATTGAGGTTTTTTAAAAAAAAATAAAATTTTATTTTAAAGGAACTTGATTTAAAAAAATTTTTATATATATATTCTGTTTTTAAAATACATTTTCCGCAGATTTTTACGAGGCAATACGACCCTCATTCGACAGGGTTGGGTGACGGTACTTGGGATTCGGCTAACAAGGGGCCTGTCTCAACGTAAGTCCGCACGTGTGGTACCCTTAGACCTCGGTGGACTAAGGGGCCATAAACTAGTAAATTGAGAAGTTTGAACATGAAAACTCTCGCATCGGATTGTTAACAAAAAATTTTTATGCACAAGAAATAATTTACATGTGTGTAAAACGACCAACTTTAAAAATATTCAACGACTCAATTTGACTCACATCCGTCAAAATAGGTATAGCATATATGGATTTTTGGAACTAAAGAGTGAGGAGGGGAACGAATTAGTATTTGTATACATTTTATATTTCTATGAAAAAGCAACATATGTTTTAAAAAAAATTATTTTAATTTTTCTATATATATAGCAATAAAATCGTAAATGAGTCAAATTAGTGTTAGTATACCAGCGTACTCGGTGGATATTCAAAGTCAATTTTCTTGACAACGAAGCTTCAAATGAAAAAATTTTATTCTCTATTTTCGATTTATTTTTTCACGTAGAATCACCCCCTTACCGGTTGCACCACCGACGCTGATATATTGATGATCTGACTCTCTAAGCCATAACTAAGTGCACGCGTACTTAGTGAATATTCAAAGTCGATTTTCTCGGTAATGGAGCTTCGAACCAAAAAATGTTATTGTTCATCTTCAATTTGTTTTTTCACGTAGAATCAGCTCCCTTTCTGGTTGTACTACCGTTGCTGGGACACCCTGTAGAGAGATTCGAAGTATTTCAAATCTTATTACGAGCACTCTGTCCATTTCGTCTTTACAACTCCATCTTTATGTATTAACATAATGGTAGAGTAATTATGGTTACGGTACGGTA
Source organism: Eufriesea mexicana (assembly GCF_001483705.2). Lineage (NCBI taxonomy): Eukaryota > Metazoa > Arthropoda > Insecta > Hymenoptera > Apidae > Eufriesea > Eufriesea mexicana. Next base: position 60,910 of record NW_016932250.1, read on the forward strand.
TATTCGTCGAAGCTAAAAATACGAATATTCCAACTTTTAAAAGGATAATTTGAGATATTTAGAAGAAGATAAGACGTTCAAGTGCCAATCAACGTCACACCACAGAAATTTTAAACGAGTTCTTCTATTTCTAGGCATCTCTGACAATGATTTACGAGGAGTTAAATCTTTTGAATATTTTGAAGCATATAATCTTGGAAAAGAGATGTAAGAATTATAGAATATTTACGAGAATTTTCCAAATAGAACCGAACTGATCTTATTAAAACTTCCATTCTTCATTACTTCATTACTATGAATGAAACGAGATGTCAGCTTTCGAGACCGAGATCGAAGTGTTCCGTTTTCCATGGTCACAAAAGTCAAAGTAATATCTTCGTAAAATATATAAAATATATAATATTAATTTATACATAAATCGAATCATTACAATATGAGATATTGTAAATACGACCTAATTTTCGTAATGCAGATATATATTTAAAGTATTGTAGATGTGACACTTTCAGTGAACAACGAAAATTCGTGTAATTTTTATGGTTGTGGTAGAGAAAATGAACTTACGACATTATAGAATATACTAATTTTCATAACACAGGTCGGTATTTAAAATGTTATAGCTGTGACACTTGCAATTGAGAAACATTCCTTCCACTAGCCTTCTCCTCATCAACGGACAGTATAATTATAGCAAGAAGAAAGTTATTGCGATATAGTTACTAGGGAAATCTATATTCCAAGAAACTGTTCAACGTCTTCGAGTACGAAAGTAATATTTTTGTAGGGCGTTTAGTATTCGATAAATACAAGATTAATAAGTGGGTACGTATACGAAGAGAAATGGGCCCATAACTGAATTACCTACATAAAGGTGTGCTAAAGTTTTCGAAGTAAAGATAGTTTAGATAAGTTATTCGGTATATTCTAACGATGCAGTATGTGTTCAATGCAATTGTTCAACACTGATTGCAATATATAGATCCTAATTGTAATAATAGTCGTGGAAATTGTGGTTTCCAATGGGATAATATTGTCACACATTTTTCAGATTTAGTTTTGCACATTGAAGTAATTTGTTATTCACGAGCAACATTTTTGTGATAAATCTATTTTGAAGTTACGTATAAAATATTATAAGTTAATAATTACTTCCAAGTTTATTAACTTTGGGAGGGTTAAAAAGATGAATAATTGTGAAAAATTAGTTACGAATACCTAATACAAATCTAAAATAATACGAGCTTCAAAAATAATGTAATTTATAAAATAAATGTCCGGTGAGCTTAAGTTTGTTATATTATAATTAAGTTAAAAAAAATTGATTGCCAAATGAGGGATCATAAAATAGAATTTAATTACAATTTACTTCGAATTTTACGTTTTGAACTTTGAATTTTTATTTTTAATTTTAACTAATTAATAATTTAATTTAATTAAAAAAATTTAGGTAATTAATAATAATATTAATAAATTGTTCAATTAATATCTCGTATTAAATCACAATTGAAATAAATACAAAATAAATATAAAATTGCATTACAAGTTATAATATATAATAATATGTTTAATAATATAACAAAGATTTGTTTATAACATGCACGTGAAGTAAAAAGTTAGGAATTATGCACAAATAGATAATAAACATAAGTAATTATATTTGTTATATTTTTATAATTTTCTTTTTTATTAATTTTAAATATATAATATATAGAGATAATCTGATATGATAATTGTTACTGAAATTTTTAATTAACAACGTTCATAATAAATCATAAATAAGAGCCTAATTTGAAGTTAAAATATTTTTGGAGTAAAATAGATGTGAGTACTTAAGTTACGTAATCAAAGCATCCTCAAATTTTTAAAAAATTTATATTCTTAAATTTGATTACTGTTTTATTTTTTCTATTAGTTTCAATAATTGAAAAGGATCTTAAAAGTAAAATTACTTCTTTACAATTGATATTTTATTTTAAATTAATTAAATTTTATAATATACTAATTGCATACTTTTAATAATTAAAGGTATACATTATTATTAACTATTATTTAAAATTGTTTATACTTTTCTAATTGAATTTTATTCACTTTTTTACTACTATTTTTAAATTTTATATATTCAAAGACAAAGACCGAATTAAAAAATAATATTTTCTAAAGAATGACTTCCATGATTTTCATCACTGGTCCAATTAATGTGTTCGGTTTACGTGTTCAAACAAGAAACATTTTCTGTAAAATTATCTCTTAAACACTTAAAAAAAAAGGCACTCAAATAGTTCAAATTTGTCTGAAACAATAGCTCAACTTGATAAGCATCAGTAGTGCGTGCATTTATGTCTCCAGACGTAACGGAGAACTCGTGTACAGTTTGACACAAAAGTATTCGAATTCGAGTTTTGTTTTTTGCTTCTTCTACTCTCTGAATTACCTATCACTATCATAAATATATATCGATATATTAACTCTATGTTCTCCATATATTACTACATATACTCTGTCAATTCCCAATTTTTGAAATACAACTCCAAAGATAAGAATAAAATAATAATAAAATAAAGTAGTCAGGAAGAAAGATATTTCATCTTTAATGTAATTAATTTATAGTAAATATTATCGGAAATATTTTCAGCTTGTTAATTTTAATCGAACAAAATAATTATTTATTTATTTTATTTGTTTAATAGCGATTGTCATACTGATTTGTTATAGATAAAAAGAAATTCATTAAAACAAATATTTAAAGAACCAAATACAAATGTAACTATCTCATTAAATATTACATTAATTAAATATCAGAACAAAATCATATTGTAAAATATTTATTCTTAATTATTTTTTTCAGTTTAGTAAAAATGTCTTCTTTTGCAAATATAAAGGTGGATCGTTTCTCAGAAAAAGTTGGTAAACACTATTATACTCTATATAAATTATGCTGTAGTGTAAAACAATCTTTATGTTTAATTTTTATTGAAAATACAGAGTATAAAAGACAAACCACATTTATATTGAATATTTTTGTGGCAGACTGTACGTATACATGTTTCATAACATACAAATTTTACAACCACGTAAAAAATATTAAAAGATTTTTTAATTTGAAAAATTAAATTTTTAGATTGCAATTTTTATAATTACTAGATAATCACATCTTATAATTATTTATAAATTATTGGACTTATATTGCGAATCATCTAATTTATCTGAAACATTAAAATTACGCTGAAGTAATTTATGAATTAGTTTAAACAATACTATATTTATAATGGAACAAATATTTATGACAAAAATCGTTTTATTCTTACCTCACGAATTATTTCCGAGATAGGTTGTAAAATGTGAAATAGAAGTCACTAAAATGTAACAGCTCGACATGACAATAGTGATAAACATGACAGCCCATGTATAAACAGTTCATATGATATTTTTGTGTAATTTATCTACTAATAAAAATAACAATTTTTATTTGTACTTTTACATAACTAACATGAATAGCAAGGTAGTAAGTAGTCAGACAAAGAAAAATCCTATATATAGGATTTATATATGTTTATATATAATCCTATATATATAGTATAAAAATAAAGTATATATTTATTATATAACAAATAGTAAGAATTAATTTAGAAACACTAACAATTATGAAGATTATAGCAAATATTTATGACTGTATTGCATAAACACTAAACACTGCCTTTATTGAATTTGGAAGGCGACATAAATGACAACGCAATATGATTACAATTTGTTTATGTATATTGTATCTTTTATTTAATGTAATAAAAATTTATGAGATGTTAATATTTTGTAATATTTTATTTTTTATACTATAGTATTCGAATATCATAGATGGCAGTATTTATATATTTATAATTTGTTTACTACTCGATAATTAATTAATAACTGTTGTTTATTCATTAATTATATAGCGATAATATTAACAAATAATTTAATCACCAAAAATTAAAATTCAAAATGCAACCTGGACCATAATATGTTAATCATTAGTATTATCTATGCCAATTCAAAATACAAATAATCATCAGTACCATTATAAATTGTAAATATTAGAATTTATTAATAATTCTTAATTCTTACACTCTGTCCATTGTGATAAATGGTATTTGTACTTTTTTATAATTTCACTGATATCTTTTAAGGATTAATGTAAAATATATCTCTAAGAAATACATACAAAGAATATCTAATTACACAGTAGTATCGAATTTAAATTTCCTTACAATGTTAAAAAAAGAAAAATATATGTATATTTTTTTAAAAAGGTAAAAATAACTTTGTTTCTTTAATAAACCAATACTATGATTTATAAACAATCAAGATTTGATTAATATCATAGTATATGTAACTATTTTTTATTAAATTATTATTGCAAATAAAATACTTTATAAATAAATAACAAATAAATATTTAATTAATAAAAAACAAATTCTATGTATTTATATAAAATAGTGCAATGAAATAAAAATTGTAATATTCCACTAATGTAACATAATGTAAACATAATTTAAATAAAAATTTTTAAACTTTCCCTAAATGAAACTTAATTTGATTCGATTTATAAGAAAAAAGTATTCAGTAGTATATAAATACTATTTTTAATTTATGTTATATTGTACATATAGTTTACTTATACATTATACTCTTATATTAAATATTATCAGAGTTTTAAAAATAGTACAGGATGACAATTTTTTCTATACACATTTAATATTTTATATTTAATAGGCAATGATTATAAAAAATATTTCAATTTTTATATTCAAAATGTAAAAAGTACCTTTTATTTTCCTTTCCTATTTTTTGAATAAAAGATGGATAGTTTATTATAATTTAAAGATATATCTACATCTATAGTGTCTTATTTTAGAGAAATAAGCGTACAGAGCATTATAAAATGTTTTAAAATACTAGTAACAAAGAATATTTCATTTCAGTGCAAATAATAATCTGTTTTATTTTTTCCTAAGAAAAATTTTTACAATTTATTATTACTAGAAAATAACTTACATTATTTTTTAAGATATATATATATATTATAATATACCCACAATAATTGTGTACATGTATTTCATTTAGTTTTAACAAAAGTTATGACATAAATAAATATACATTATGTATATTATTATAAAAACTTTTCTTTTCTTTTTTTAGTGTTTTAAATGGAATTATCATGTTAGTATTCTAATAATTAATCAAAAATAAATGGATTATAGCCAATAATTTATTCGAAAATATTAAAATTATATATAAAATTTTATTGAGTTTATAGTCTTCACTTTCAAAAAACAAGCACTGTGAAATTCTACCTACACCTTAGTTCATTGTAATTTAATTAATCAAAAAAAGAAAAATAATTAAAAACTTTAGTATCCTAATAATTTTGTATTGTGTACTTGAAAATTATAATGTTAATTATATTAACACATATCCAACTTATTGTTGGTAGGTGCATTTAATCCACCGATATCACCAGATTCAAGTTGTTTAAGTAGACGGAAGATTCTCTAATGCGACTAAATTCTATACAAAATGCTTGCACTTCAATAAAAAGTTCTTTCACATTTATAATTTTATTTCTAATTAAGGATTGCAAAAAAACACAAACCAAACGTACTAAGCGATTCTGCATATAACGATCTTTTATAGTTTCACAAGTAGAAATGCAGTTACTGATGTATAAATGAACAAATTCAGTTGGTAAATCAACAGTGGTAGTTAATCTGTTGACTACTTCCATTGAATGAAGAGACATTTCCATATTTACCAAAACACTAAAATATTCTGTTATTTGACTTGATTGCATAAGCTTTAATAAAACTTCGATTGCAATCAAAGGATTATTTTCTACCAAATCTGGTAACTTTCCTGGAGTAAGGCCAATATGATATACCAATTTTGGATCTCTATCCAATTCATTAACAAGATGCTGCTGCTGTTGTAATGTCAATACACTTTTAAATGCTTTACCCATTAATCCACGAGCTTCTGCACTAGCACAGTTTGAAACACACATGTTAGTATCATATTCAATTGTGAATTGAGAAGGTTCTGTAACATTAAACCATGGTAATTCATCAACTGAACGATAAAGAGGTGGTGCTAATCTTAAAAACTCAGGTTGATAACTTTGACTACATAAAGGTGGATCATTGGCAATTAAAATTTCTGTCATATTCTTTGTTGCATTTTTATCAATTTCTGTTATTTTGGAATGATCCATATCGGGTAAAATCACAGGATTTCCACATTTGGCAATGGAAGGTAATTCTGAGTGATGCTCTGCTAGTTGTATTTGTAAATTACTTAAATCAACAGGCGGTACAGACACAAAATATAATTCATCCACAATTTGTCTTGGAGTTTTCTTTAAAATGTCCTTTTTATTATATCCCAATAAATTTGCTAAAAGGTTTTTTTCACATTGTGATAAAACTGGTATATGTCCAGAAAGATTGGTCTTTGGCACTCCATTATTTGTATCTTCCTGGGATTTTAAAACCTGAACGAACACAGGTGCAAAGGGTGTCGAAGCCAGTGTTTCTCCTCTATAAAGATCGAATAACAATGCCACTGCTATTATACGTTGAACATTTTTTGGCAATAAATCTATATGTTGTAAAAGGAGAACTAATGTCATTCCTACTTTGAATCGATCTTCTTTAGGAAATACTTGATGTAACTGATGACATAGATTTTCCAAACTTGCATCCAGATTTTCTTCATCAAGGATATTCAATAATTTTGTTAAATCTTTAGGAGTAAGCGTCATGATGTCTAAGTAAGAAATTGAACTAGGTTATAGCACCTCGATTATGTTTCTTTTTCACGATTATATTCATGAATATCGTGATTAAAATAATAATTTTTCTTTAAAATTAATAATTATATGTAACATGTTAACTTGTTGCGTTTTAGTATACATATATTTGCTTTCGTTACATTTTATAATTGTTACTTTACAGGTTATGACTAGAATCCGAGTAGACTCACTTACTACACAACCTACAAACTCAAATGAAGATAGTAAACCATTTCTATCGCAGTATAGAATCGATTGCTACAAGATTACAAAAAAAAAGAATCGAAACATACACCCTAATCTTAAATTACTTTAGCGCTATCTATACCAGCATTTGTACCGCGCTAATTTTGAAATTTATATATTTTCATTACCACTAAAATTGTATAAATTTTGTCATTACATTCGTCTACAGATTATGTTTATTTCCTATGACATAAAATTATACCAATCTTTTTAAGAAATATATTTTAAGATATTTTCTTTTGTTTTTATACTATCATTATATTACATTATAGTATATACCATTACAAATTATTGAATTTATCTATGAGTAAAAACAAAAATGTAAATATTATAACAGAAAATGATATTAATACAAAAAAGTATGAATAAGCCTTATTAAATCGGCGAATCTTTATTATTTACTATTATTATTTACTATAATGTATCTAATAATACAAACTGTTACCTAAAATCATTTTTGAAGATGGAGTAAAAATTGTATATAATTCTTTTATATAATTTTATTTTATTTTATTTAAAAAAGCAAATATACATTTGTCTTAAAATTGATTATTACAAGTTAAGTTAAGGATTAATATAAGTATTACTTTTATTAAAATTTCAAAGACATTAATGTAATAAAATAAAATTATTAACCTATATATATTCCACTACATTTTTTAATTAATTATTTTCTAATTTTATCTTTGTACTTTATTTGTAGGTATGAAGCTTCAACTTGTAATAAACGAAAAACCACATAGTAAATTTTTTCCAGATTGCGATTTATGATTTTATGCTTTAGGATTTCCGGTATATAGAAACTAGACCGAGATCTAATGCATATAAATTAGAAAGAATCACTTAGAAAACGGCGCGTTATGACACGCTCGAAGTAGTTAGGTTCGCCAAGTGCACATTTAACTTCGATCATTGATAATTTATGGAATTTATAATTATTATCTAATAATATCGATAAGTGTTTCTAAAACTTTAGAAACGTTTCTAAAACGTAGAAACGTCAGTTTCAACTGTACTTGACCTTGCTTTATGATCATTTTTATACATTTCCTTCTTTCTTTAATTTTTTAAGTCTTTGTACAAATTACTACACATAATAAAATATTTAATTACCCATAATCACGTGAAATCTAAGTAATAACTGACAATCATAAATTAATAACTATATTTTATTTCTTTCCTTTCTTTAATATCACGTATAAAGGATCTAAAATTTGTATTTTTTATTGCCTGCATAAACATTAACCTGTCTAAATTAACACTTTAACGATGGAATTATTATCATTTTCTTAAATACTTTTATCAAATCTAATATTATTGACTGGTGATTATCGTTCACAGTTTGTGGATAATTCCTTAAAAGTGATTGGTATCTATAGCGGCGCTTCCGCTTTATAGAAATTAATCCATATAAGAATCATTTCGTTACACGCCTACGGCTTACATTCATGTAGTGCTTCTAGGCTAGGTATCAGAAATACGGTCAGCTCTGAAACGGTGAAGGAATGCCAGGGTCCCCCACTGTTCTCGCATACTCGTTCCACTCCTGCCCCCGGCCCTCTGTAAATTGTGTTGAGATGGAATCCCCACCTCATAGGCAGAAGCACCTGTTGCGCAGCTACCTGTTTTACTCGATCCATGGGTCCGTTCTCTCTTTTCTCTTTCTCTTACTGCTTCTCTTTCTCTTTCTCTTTAGTATCGTGCACGGTGTCACGGCAGTAGGACGGTCTCCGATCGCGGTGCTGATTCTTCGGTAAAGGGCAACGACTCGCGAAGTGAAAATAATGTCTCCTTATGCACGTCGAACGGAATCGCGGTGAACAGTGCGAAGTCTAGTCTGTCCGAAGGTTTAGGACGGATATTTCTTAGAGAGGAAACGTGAGTACGCTGCAGCAGCCAGGTTGGAAATGCATCGAACGAGAGTTTAAGAAGGAGCAATGGAGGACGAGCCATGGGATACCTGTTTCGGGACAGGAAATGTGGCAGGGGCTGTGATCGGTACTTTCCTTACAACGATTCTCCTGCTGCTGGTTGCTGCGCTCCTTTACAGACAGTGGCGTAGGCACAAGGGTAAGTTCCGGCATTTTTTCGTAAATATCGAAATATTATCAACTGCCGGCAATGGTGTGTCGCGGAACTTGTAATGACAGATCGTGGTTTACATTCGCGGTCCTGTGTTCGTTCGAGCGCGCTCTAGCTGTTAATTCAAGCTATCGCAATAAAGTTCTTGCGACAACTAATTTGCTATTCCGAAGAATTAATGATATTTTATCATCGTGAACAACCACTTATCATGCATACTGACTTACAGTTGTGTTTTTACGGCACCAGGCATATGTAAACCTAATGGAATTTATTGCACAATAAATCGGAATTTATTCCTACGCGTTACTTCTCCGCAACTTCTCTGGAAGCACACCAAATACACGATGCAAGAAACTCCGCCCCGGCACGCGGAACAATAGATAATTGCATGCGTATTTTTCAATCGATCGATTGAAAGTTGAAAAGTGTGAACATCCATACCCATAAATGCAAGCGACAGAATTATGTAACTAATTATCGTGTCTCGATAAATATAGAACATTTTGCAAATAGAAATATCACGTATGAGTGGAGATATACGAGATAATCGAAATAACCTATTAAGCAGGTTAGTTAACCTTTAAAGAATTGTCATAAAAATTCGAACGAATAATTACAGATCACGGAAGGGTACATATGTCAGCTTAAAATGGGGCTTAGTATTCGTTGCCATTTCGTGAATTCTATAAAAGTGTGTTGCATGTTACAAACCTTTTCGCTATTGCGTCGCAATTGATGCGTATATCCATGCAAAAGGTAGACCTTGGAGTGCCACTCGAGAGACACAATGGGACACGAAAGTCCCTCTAGCTGGATACATTGGAATCTCTGTCCGGTGGAATGATGTTTACAGATTAGAGCGTAAAATATCTTCTACGAGAAGTGCATTCCTTACGTGGGATCGTTTTTAGGATGATACCTGTTGTCATTGCGTTGCTTCGCTGGAATGCGATGCATGTGGGACGCCTAATAGGCGCAGAGCCGATGCAGTTAGCACTGTTTCTAGTAAAAAGTACGTAAACACGAGAATTATTACCGATTCAAAAGTGTAAAGGACGAAACGTAACGAGTTAATTTTTTAAACTTCCGTCCTCGTTTTTCTTTCTTTTTTGTAAATTTAGAAACTAATAGTTAGAAGAAACGCTCATGTAATTACGACTGTATCACTTAGCACAAATCTAAATTGCAAATATGCAATGTAAATTTTTACGAAATAGAAAAAAAGTATTTCTTTGAATCGTACAGTTGGCAATGTTTTAGCATTATAGGTTTAAGTATCTTCCTCGTACTTGTTAAATATCCCGTATTTCTTAAAAAAATAAAATTCGATAAACAATAAAAATTTGATGAAAAATTCCTTCGACTGGAATACGCGTAGAAATAAAATTAATCACTATGATCGAAGTAATATTTGTGATTGAGACGAATATTTGAGCCGTCTAATGCCACAGGCGGCAAATACACGGCAAGAGTTTTAATTTAGGTTATGTAACAATAAAAATTTAATGAAAAATTTCTTCGAATGGAATACGCGTAGAAATAAAATTAATCGCAATGATCGAAGAAATATTTGTAATTGAAACGAATATTTGAGCCATCTAACGCCACACGCGGCAAATACACGGCAAGAGTTTTAATTTAGGTTATGTAATAACCTGTATGGGTTGAAACGTTTCTTTTTTTTCGAGATTGAAACTTGTTTAACAAATAGTCTTTGCTTTCATCATTAATGTAATAGAATGATCAGCTACAAACTTATCTTTACGGTTGCATAATCATCGTTAGCTGGTTAACTAGTCTTCGTAAATTCCTGTGCTCTCGACTCTATCAATTGTTAATGAAAGTCCATATACCGATAATTAATTATAACTATGAAATATGAATTACGCGAAAAATAAATCGAAAATAAATCTATAAAATTTGATCCATATGAAATTATTGGATAAATATATAATATAATATAAATATAATATAATATATAATATAATCGATAAATATATAATATAAATAAATACCAAGTTAACAAGTATTGTTAGCAGTAACAAGTATTACTGCTTAACAGGGAAAAATATTGAAAGTAACAACACCGCGTAATAACATCTGTTAAAAATAATGTTACTCTACGTATCGAGTTACATTATACCGGATAAATGGAATCTGAGATAATCGAGCTTCAGATTATCGGTATTCTATTATAATTAAAAACACTTGATACGTTTAATGTAAACAGTGATTGATCCAACAACAATTTATTATTTATATCTAGCACCAGCGAATTTTTATACAAATAAATTACTACAAATAATGCAGTTATACACTGCAGGAGAAGAACTATACGCTATTTCAAGATGTTACTAGAATACATTAACACTTTCGGTTAATTGTCGGAAATTATTATCTCATAAAGTGGAAAACAGATAATAGCCGATGAATACGCTGATAAGGTGAGAAACACTCCAAAGCATTCAAGTGTTTCTAACAAGTAAATTCCTTCAGCATGCAAGTCGAAATTTTAATTCGTACGAAAGAAATTCGAAATTTAAAAAAATTTTGAAGTTCCCACTTGAAGAAAGTTTAAGAAAATTAAAAAATAGAAAAGCAAATTAAAAATCTATATATGATTTTTAAATTTTAATTATAAGTGAAATAATTTTTTTCTGTTCGTTTTAAATTGAAAAAGTTGCAAAATTTGAAGAATTAAAAAAATTTTGAAATTTGGGAAAACTTAAAAGAACTTACAAACTTCTTTAATTTCCCGTATAATACCGTCTGCACCGTATATTACTTTTTGCCACGTACATTCTCATTACAATTAACGACGATATAACTTTTACTTTGAGTTATTTGAATAATAAAATCGTTAGGTGGTTAATAAATTCACTAATAGCGAAGCTTATTGATTGTGAGAAACTGATATACTGGGATTAATGTACCGATAAATTGATTTCATTATATCATCGGACTTTTTATTATCTCATCCAAGATGGTGAAATCTACTCGGAAGCACGATAGCCTTCAAAACTTCGTTTCCGATTTTCCAACGTAACGTTCAAGGTACAGTAAAATACTAAAGACAAGTAAAGTAGAATGTAATACAAGCTGAAACATGGTTTAATTAATAGAAAAATAAGTACAATATTAAATGCACAGGTAATAAATGTATGCACTTGGAACAGTCAGAATGGAATGTACAATTGCGAATGTGTGTGGAAACGTATACACATAGGAGAATATGCTAAACATAGTAAATAAGTATAAATCTGTGGGATGATGTCACCGTTCATAGTAACATAATTTACGTAATGTATCTTAAATATCCTTGTTCCTTAAGGTAACCGAGATCTGTTTTAAAATTTTACCATTTTTCTTTATTATTTCGTACGTTTAATTTCATGGTGTTCTGATCCTAGTGTGCGATGTTGATTCATGTAACGTAATAAAAGAAGATTTCAATGTCGTTCGTATAAGGCGCATCTACACCTCTACCTCTTCCCTCGCGCCTCTGCATCGTAAAACTTAACTTTCTTAACGCTTATTAAGTTCCGTCTGCACATAACAAATGAACACAAATGAGCAAGCAAGAATCCAGATAGCTCGAGCACTAGCTGCCATAAATTCGGATAAATTCATGTTACTGTCATAACTGAATTTTTTATGGTAGCCAATGTATGTAATAATAGGTACTATTTGTATAGATCCGTATAATTGTGTTGCATGCATGTGTACGAATATAGATATATGCGAGATGATGGTTATGAAGGTGGTCAGAAATTCGAAAGAAGATTTTATTTATTATGCTTATTTATTATGCTAAATTTATATTTATTTGCTTATTTCGAGGTGCAATCATTGGCAGTAGAATAAAATTAAACTATTTTAAATAGCTAAATTTATTCCAGTTATTTTTTTTAGCTTATACTATATTCAAATTTTTAATAAAGTTTTAGTATTTCATGAAAAGAAATAATATAATAAGAAAAGAAATATGCGTAACTTAGGTCACTTTCATAATCCCATGCACGTACTTACATATAGTATATATTATATATATAGATATATGAAAATATTGGTATTGATATTGATACTGATAGACATAGATAAATTACATTGTAACTGTAGATTTTTGTATTATTATGATTTTTTTGCCAGAAGTCGGAGGATGTTAGAACTCCTGATTGAATGAGTAATTAAATTACCACGATGACAACTAAATTACTACGTGACTACAAAATTACTGAGAGTGTAAGTAATAAAGATGTCACCTTCAGAAATACAATATGCAAGATAGGAAATTGAATGTATTAAGATACGAAACAGATATGAAACACAACGAATATGAAAGAGAATTAGAAATCGTATTTTATATTACAAAAGCAAATATCAGAGATTTGGAATCAGTGAAAAGCTAAAATTCATATTACATTAATAACGGTAATTATGAAGAATGTTGAACTAATTTCTTCAATGAACAAAATTTTCTAGTAAAAAAGCGTTTAAGTGTGAACTATACTGAATTAAAATCTTTTCCAACAGGAAATTTTCGTTGAGAAAATGTTACGAATTGCATGAAATCTCTCTTAAATTACATGTTACAGCAGTGTATCCATTATTATTAATATTGATTTATATTTATTAATATATTGTATACAAAATATTAATATACGTGTAATTTATGTTAATATTATTAAGTAAATATTATTATGCGAATAATATTATTTCATGATAGCAATGCTACTTTTAGTTACATTAAAATCTTCAAAAAGTTATAAATTTGAAAGGAACAAAGAATATTTTATACCAATGTTTCATTTATTCTATTACACAATGAAATTATACTACAAACAAATATTTAAATTAATTTTCGAAGTGTAATATGTCAAATTACACTCGGAATAATTCCATTTAACTGGGATATTGATGAATTATTAAATCATCTTAATTTTGTTTCTATTAAAAGTATTTACGATTATTAATTATATTAGAGTTAAATAAAATAATAAACATAGAAAATTTATTCTTTCAGTACCAAAATGATTTTCATTTGTAATGCCAAGTACAAAAAATAATATGTATGTTAAATAGTTGTGCAATGAATTGTGGTGATTATATTATATATAACACACCTTAAAATATGAAATTTGCAGTAGCCTATTCGATGCAATACTCAGGCCCTTTTATGTATCTACTCTCAATACTATGAAAGAGTCAATGATTAGATAACAATTTTACAAGGCGACCGAATATTTGAAGAATATATTATAGACTCCATACTTACATTTTCCAGTAAAATAATTTATATTTATAAAACTCAACTTGGAACGTATATTCCACATATTTTTTTAAATAGTTACGTTCAATTTAATTAAAAAATTTTATAAAATTACAAAAATCAGTCACAAAAGTATAGACAAATTAAATGTTCGTTACATTTTGTAAGATATGGAAATTTTTCCTAATCTAATATTTATTATATTATTTTTTATATTAGTCAAAGATGAAGAAAACGTATAATGAAAAGTATATTAAAAACTAAGTACTAAATATTTGAATTATTGCACACTTTCATGACCAATTATACTTACATTAGATGTAGAAAGTATCAAAATATTTTGAAAACTTTCTATAATATTGCATTATATAAATATGCGAAGATAAAAATATTAATAAGTATTATTTGTGTTTTATTATACATATATTAACATATATTAATACATTTATATAATTAATATACATATAGTGGCACTATCTATCTATATATATACAGTTAATACATATTGTATCAACATATATATTAATACTAATATATTCAATACGAATAATAAACTTGTCATAATATACACTTATTATAATACATTAATATATTATATAATAAATATATTTTTTATTACTTGTCAATGATTGTAAGTACTTATCGTAGTACTAAATTGTAATATAAAAGTGCCGAGAAAGAGTGCAAATCGTCCATTTTATTAATTTTGAAACTATTTCATAAATTCGTGTAATAATTCCTTTGCAATAACACGAAACGAATATTTTTAGGAAAACACCTAGTGCTCGTGACGGACCCAGAAATCGTGGAGGAAGCTTACGCCTTCGATAATCCTTGTTTCAAGGATGTCACGACATCGTCGACTAGTCGAACTCGGGAAGGAGCTGTATCTCTGACACCTGGAGACACTCCAGGCAAAGATTCTGCACGATGGTCTACCTCTTGGACATCCTTGGGACTGGGTTCCACTAACCGCAACGATAAGCGCAAAACCCTCGACGATTCTTGCCTTGGAGTAAGTTTCTGTCGTCTTTTTCTCTTACTTCCAGTATGTACAGGAATTATGTTACAAATTAGAGCACGATATCGTGCTGCAGCGTTTCAGATGAAAATACAAAAAATAATATTGTAGGATGGCGAAACTGGAACAAGAACACAATAACACAAACTCAAAACTCGTAAACTGATTTAACTTAGGGAAACTTCACCTCCCCGTAGAGGAGTCGCGCAACTTAATTTTGTTATATAGAATAACTTTTCGATTTGCTTCTAGAAGATATCGATCGGTTTACAATTTGTTTTTGTTCGCAATAGCCGATTCGCGATTTCTTTTGGTATCCTACAATATTCTTCTTCGTAGTAAATAATGGATGCAGAAGCTTTTTAAAGGAAATCACAGTGACTATAAAATATACACTCCGTTTCGATATTCCGAACGTAGAGGGTATTGTGCATGGCCAAATTTGGCTGCCTGTACAGTTAATCTAGCCATCTTTGATACGTGCCCTTATGTTTCTTGGCGAAGAGGAAGTCCGTGGTGTATGAGTCGAATTACAAACTTAATTACAAACTAAAATCAGCATTCGAGACGATTATTTTTCAATTGTAATACTATCAGTTTCTTATCTCTCGAAAGAATACCAATCGTTCGAAATAACGAGAAAAGAGAGCGAAATATTATTTTGATATAATATAATTTACCAAAAAGAAGAATATTTTGATATAATTTATTTAGAAAGAATGCACTTGAATGTAGTATAATTTATTTTTAAAAAATGAGTATTCTAATGTAATATAATTCATTTGAAAGATGAATGTTTTGATGTAATAGCTGTAATTTATTAAAAGAAATGTTTTGTTTGTTTGTACAGCCGAAAGCAACGAGGATCAATTTAGTTAGCTTGAAAAGTCGAGATTTCACAGGACTTGGATTTAATATTTGCGGTAATATGAGAGAAGGAATCTTCGTTAAGGATCTCCTCCATCGTGGACCTGCATCGGAATCCGGTCGTATACATCCAGGTTAATAATTAGTTTTACACCTGAGAATTCTCTTAAGAGACATTCTTTAACTATAAATTAATTGGTACAAATTTTCATTCTGCAAATATCCTTTCTCATGCTATTATATAATACTTAAAAAAGTACAATATTAATATTATATAATACTTAATAATTTTAAATTTTAAACGAGTTCTTAAAATGATTTGTTTAGTAACTGTAAGAATTCAAAATAATTATCAACTATTCTTCAAGCTTTTAACAAAGTTCTATTCATTACATCTGTAAATATGCAGTATCTCGAAAACATCTTTTAACACAATGAATGAATAATATCAATACTTTGTGTTGATACCGACTAAATTTACCAAATATTTGATTAATATTTTATTTCTCGAATAAACTCAACGATATATTAGTAAATTTATTGTTAGTATTAATTTTGATTTATTTACTATCGGTAAAATCCAAATACTGTTATACATAAATACAGCATTCCTTCCACATATTATATATTTAGTAATTTGTTACGCAAACTCTTATATATCTCTGTCGTAGATTTCTGTTTGTACGATATTATCAATTTCTGTTAGTCATGAAATGTTTGCATGAGCAAAATGTCTATAGAAACCTGTAGATTACTCTATATAAAATATTTTCTAAGTAGATATAAATAAGAGAAAATGACGTACAAATCGAATTTTTATTTTCTTTTTCATTGTTATATTTACAGGAGATCGTATAGCCAGTGTAAAAATCAGTTTTCGAAATATGGTGTACGAGGATGCTTTAACGATTTTAAGTTACGCTTCACCATACGACGTGAAACTAGAAGTAGAAAGTGGAGGAATCGGATCGAAACCAACCACGCTTTTCAAAAAAAGCGTTGGTCCTAGCGCGGCAAGAATTTGCCACCCTTTGTACAGGAGTCAATCAATTCCAGAGCTCTCGCAGTCGAAGAGTGTAGCAAAGAGACTTTTTATAGTCGATTCGAACGAATCTATCAGTTCTAATTACTCGACGATGAATTCGACTTTGAAGTCCTCAAAGTCTACACCAAATAGTCAAACTTTCGAGAAAAGCCACGACGAATCCAAGAGCAATCACCACAAATTTGGCATCAAAGTTTTACCCTCCCTTGATGGTACTGTTCATCGCATTGAAAATCAAAACGAGCATAACACGAACCTTGAAAGAAGACATTCGAAGAAATTGGATACAGAAAAGTATCTGTCAAACATGAATAAAGCTCCTGTACTTAGCGACAAGAAAGAAGAAGCTCAGCGTCAGCAGACTTCGCATGTATTGCCAGGTACTAAAGAGAAAAACGACATTTTCAATCCACGTAACGTTGACACGTTAGATAGAAGTGGAAAAGTTAATGATGCGTCGATTCACGTACCATCAGAGGTACCAACGGAAGTCCATAATGCAGCTATGGCTGCTCGCAGGAATCGGAAAAATAGTTCTGAGTTGTTAAATACCCCGAAAAATATAGAATCTGTCGAGACAGAGGATTCTAAAAATCAACAAAAGAATAAGAGGAAAGCTCCACCACCACCGAAAAGTAATAATTACGATGTCGAATATATTTCTCCTGTGAAGAAAGATTCGCCAATTACGAAAGCGTATGACTCAAAAAAGGAGGACGAGATCAATAGTATTACCGATTACACAGAATCTTTATCCGAATATATAAAGAAAGTACGCGAAACCACAGAAAAAGTGGATCCACGCGTGGAACAAAAAGTAGAGACGTTGATAATTGATGGAAGGCATTCCGAATCCGATACTGACAGCGAAATACAAAACAGTTTTACAACTATCGAATTGAACTCGGCTGACATCACGATCCACAGGACACCTGTACCCGAAACAAACGACGACGAGGATGAAGAAGACGATGTTTACAGGAAAGCTGCGAGCTTAGGTGATCTATCAAAGTACGAATGTAGGACATCGGCAACTCTTGAAAGAGCGCAGAGTCTGGATATGACTGATACTGGCACGAAGAAACGTAAAGCACCTCTGCCACCGGAGGATATTAACGAATCTACCGAAGATTTGACTAAACTCGATCAGATAGATACTTTCGATAGACGATTATTAAAAAAATCAAACGAATGGGGCAATCTAGAAGATGTCGTGTGGCGAAAGAAACAGGACTCAGAAGAAAAGTCAAAGAAATCAAAAGTTAGAAAAAAAAGCAACGGCTCACTCGAACGATCTAAATCTGCTGTAGAGATTAAGTTAAAAAGCGAAGCTTCCGAATCAAAAGAAGAAAATTTCACAGACGATGAAACTAGTATCGAACTTTATAATCTTCCTTTGAGTAAGAGACTCACAGAAGAATTTATTCGTGCAGAACGAATGTTCAATCCAGACGAAGATAATTCTCTGATCAGAATTGTTAATGACGGACACGTTGTTAAAAGTCCTACACTCGAAGAAGTAGAATTACAATTTAAAAAGGAAACCTCACTACCTGACGACTTTAACAACGACAGTATGATCGTAAATGAGCAATTTTCGGATGACGAGGAGAAAGTACTGAACAAAGATTTTGGCAAAGCTTTAAAACACTTTGAAACGTATACACAAAAATTACCGACGTTCTCAGATTCTTCCAAACAGGATTTATTTCGTTTCAAAAACTGGAAAGAAGATAATTCATTAACGAGCAATGAGATGATTTCATATGCTGGTAAGAAAGTGGTCGAGGAAGAGCCAATGATAAAACTTAATATTAAAAGAGGATGCCATGCATGTGATGAGAATTGTAATCGTCATGAAACCTGTAAGAAGAAGTCCTTTTCCACGAAACGATCATCTACCCCAATACCTTTACAAGATTATTCTTCCAATTCAATGGAAGGTAACGATTCAATGACAACTAACGACGATGAGGAGCCAAACTCGATGTCACATATGCATGGATCAATGTTCAAAGACAGAGAAAGTAGAAGTGAAAAGTCATCGATAAGTTCAAAGTCGCCATCAAGACGGGTGATTGAGGTTCCCATGAATCAAAGAATCGATCGAGAAAATGACGAGGATGAAGATGAATATGAATTCGGTTCTGGTGTAACTATAAATAACAAAAGTTTATTCGATCGTGAGGATCGTCGCAATATTAACAATATCAGTGTTTCAAGTGGTGAAAACAGTGAAGATAGCGGATTAGTTGGTGAATCGATGGATTACAACCCACAAGACTTTGATAATCGACCACCACTCCCAAACACACCAATGCCACAGAAAATGACTTATATTACAGAGATCAAGCTTTCTGCTAATAGAGGAAAATTTCAAGAAGATGACAATGAGAACAGTGAAACGCTTTCCACAGTGGAAAGTAAGGGTAAGAAATCGGTACAAAGCGAAATCAAAACTACTTCAAATGGGAAAGCTGCTTCTAATAAGAAACCCCCTGTACCTCCTAGGAGAACAGACATTACGAAATCTAGTAAAAAAGGAAATTCTGACAAACAAGTTATTTATGTATCCGAATATAAATCCAACGAGTCGAAAGAACAAGAAGGATCAGACGTAAGTCATGAAATCAAACAGTCAGATAACTGGTCCGCAGAAACATGATCAATAAATAGTTTTAGAGGGTAAAAGACAAAATCGATAAGAATAAATTACCAGTGAATGACAAATAATCGATAATATTTCTTTAAAGTATAACTTTCAATCGTATCTTCTATATCGGTATTCAGATTGAAAGAGATAAATGTTATAAACTGAAGAAACGACTAAATATTGCAAATTATTAGTAACATTTCTTCTACTAACCATCTTCTTTTAGTTCAAGAATAAAATAGATATTATAATCAACAATGACAATTTGATTATTGCATACGTAAACAATAATTGGAACATACTGTACTTAAATTTCTTCATAGGAGGGAATCAGATTGCTGCTCGTTATATGTATGCGCGTATAGTATTCATCTTGAATAGATCTGCTCTTGAACTAGTCGAAAGAAAATTTATCTATAATCTTCCTCGATTTTCAGAAAAGACTGGCTCTTATTTAAAAACATGTTCTTTTGATCACTTGATAAAAGCGTTTGTTGTTATAATTATATTTATTTTACAACGCATTTCTTGTTTTACAAATTACTGCGATTAGAATTTGTATTATACCGAAATTGCATCCGTATAAGATAGTACAGTATTAAAACGTATCATACGTATTAAAAATCGTATATATTATATGTACTAAACATCATATTTCTATAATTCGATATTGCACAATCAACGTATATTTGCAAAATGATCCATAATATAATACAATTAATAACATTGTTAATATGTTTATATAACATGTGGTTATAAGTCTACTGACAATCTTCTAGAGAAGATCTGGGCAATTTAATACGTTTCTTAACTCCAATTATAATGTTTATTTGAATTAATTATTTAATTATAAGTATGATCAAATAAAATATGATTCTCCCTCTTTCTATGTAACAAAACAAAATTTAAAAAAATATATTGTAATGTAAATTAATTAAATTGAAACATATCAATTTATCATACTATAGAACAGTTTGATACAAGCTTTCATTAATCAAAATATACTAATTTAATTCTATAAATATTATAATTATAATATGTTTTTTAAAAATCATCCTATAAAAAATGGTCACAAAGCAACAAAAAGATATTCAGGTTTTAATAGCAATTAATATATACAGTTAAGAATATTTTGTCTACACTTTATATGAGTCTACTTTATACAAGACATGTACTAAATTCATTCTTCACCTTAGATTCAGAATCTCAGTACGGTTTGAAACAAATTAAGTACAAGGTGTTTTCATTTACTGATTCTGAATCACCACTTGCAGGTCTATTATTAACTTTTTCCTTTGCATTTTTCCTCACTTATTTCAGTAAAACATTTATCTATAGTTTCTTTTTTTTCAATAATTGATATGAATTTATGAATATTTACTTTTCATCATAGGAAATTAAACTAAGTATGTAAATGATTTCTAATACACATGTTTGCACAGATGTACTCTATCATATTAGCATCAAAAAGCATTTTCTTATATCTTGACCTGATTATATTATGCACATTCAAAAGCTAGAAAATTTCTGTTTATCAAGTTGCCTCTGCTTCAACTTACCCTGGTTGCCCCTATCATTAAATATTTAAAAAACTAAATACTATTACCATGTAATTTTAATTAATTATATAATAGAATTAAGACAATATTTTAACATACTACAAAGCAGTGTCAATTTAATACAAAAAAGTATATAAAAATAAATTTTTTGAGCACTTTAAAGATTTTTATAAATTTTATGTATAAATGACGAAAGTGTTATTATTTTTATTACCAGAAATAATTTGTTACTACTTACAGAAATAAAAATTGCATTTGTGCAAAATTTTATATCAACTAGCAATAATTATATAAGTGTATATTGTACAAATTTCAAGTATGATAGTATTAATTTAATCATGTAATTCATATAATACAATTAGTAATATTAACATTAAATTCAGAATAAACATTTTGCAGAATTAAATTTAACGTATAAATTTTTAAAGAAATATGTAAATAATTACAACACATGTGCTCAACATATAATATTAATATTTTATATAACATTTTATAGTAAATTTTATATATTAAGATACAATGTGGATATATTTCAATATTTCTTATCTAGAGCAATGAGAAATTAACATATTCATCTATTCAACAAAGTCTAAAGTAAAAGAATTAAGGATTAATGACCACATGATATATAAAAATGTTAACTGCAAGACTTCAGAAACATCTAATACGATTATTGATACTAGATGATACTTCATAATTTGATCAATACCAACACTAGGCGAGGCAAAGATCTACAAAAATATCCAAATGTTTTGAAATTTGTAAAAATATAAATATTTTTATGGATACGGTTGTTACAATTTTTTTGTTTCTATTTTGTATTTTATATTAACGCAATATTAACAATAATAGGGTAACATGGGGCAAAGTAAAATCTTAAGAATATGAAATAATGTTATCATTATGTATCAGTATTGTACAATATCCATGTTGTTTTAAATTACATATCATTATTTCATATAAAATATAAATTAGCAATTAAAATATTCACGATCTTTTAAACATGAAATGGCTGATTCTCGAAAAATATAATTTTTATATAAATATTAGTTAAATTTGAATAAAAATCGAAGCTGCAATTTTCTGCAAAGATGTATATACATATATATTCGTAATATACATATTATATAAATAACAGATATTAATAAAAATTCGCATAAAAGATTTTTTACGTATAAAACTATAAATTTTATATACAATGTATATAAAAATACAATACCCAAGTAACGTTAAAATCATTTATAAAGCTCCAGTTATACAAACGATATATCGATATCGATATAGTTAAACGTTAATTGTTGATTAATTATAGAAAAGAAATAATACGGAGTAATACTTTTTGAATTATTACACCAATTTTAACATTATATTTTCGTACTCGATATTACAATAAATATTCTCTAAAAAAAATGTTTTACTTTAATTTTTTCTCTATTAAACTCGAATCATGTTATTTACATTAAGAATTATATATTTACATTTTAATTATACGTTTTATCTTCTATCGATTATTATGATTACAATTATGATTTGCAATGTTCACACGTTCTGTGTATTCCTAAATATTAATTCAGACAATTATTCGAGTTGAATTGTATCGAAATAGAATTACGATTTTGTAATCTCGATGCGATATAACCTTTCCGTGTTTTATTTACTCTGAGTAAATGTTGATACAGACGAATTTAATGTAAAATAACTTCGATTAAGGACAGACAGATTTGTTTAACGTAAAACAGACGAAATAATCAGCTTTACCTCGTGTTACTCATTGTTTGAACTCAATGCAGAATGCTTTGAAAATAATTATACAGACATATACAGAATTTTGCCACGCTTGTTCATTGATTATGATAAACATAAAGGTTCTATTTCGTGTTATTAAATCCGTCCAATATATTTTTATTGTTAGTTGGGAATATTTGGAAAATGAAATGAAAAATGAAACGTTATATTATACACGTGTATATAGGATAATTTCAAAATAGGTTATCGAATTCTGAGGGACTACAATATTTAACGAGTAATTAGTACTACTACTCTATTTTAAAATAGTTAACAGCTAAATACACGTTGGTATAACGTGTTACAATTAAGTAAATAATGATATTTCTCACTGTTCACATTTGACTTTAATCAGTCTCATGTATTTGCATTATATGGATATCGATAAAAAGTATTTGAAATTTGCATTTTATCAATATCTGAGATGAAATATGATACGATTTGATTATTAAAAATATTATTAAAATTAAATATTAAATAGAAAATAAATACGGAATCAAATATTAAAGATATTATTAAAAAATTTGGATCTTTTCTTTTTTAATATAAAAAGAGATGAGTTTTAAATAAAATCTATCCTTTTATATTCGTTTCGAGAAATTAAATAAGATCTGATGAATGTAAATACACTGTACGCGACAAAATGATAGCGCATACTATGATTTTTTGTATTTTTTTAGTAACTTGAATGCGATATGGAATGTGGGGTTTTTATAAAGTAACATTAGAATATGATATTAATTATGCAGTATGCAGCAAAATGAGAGCATGTCATGATTTTCAGTATTTTCAGTGACAACATCTGAACGATATATCTCGAAAAAGAGTGTACAATTTTGAATGAAATTTTATTTACTTAAATTATTATTCCATAAAAGGAAAAGTATTATATATATAAGTTTGTCATTTTCAATGTAATTTTTGTAAATATATAGAGCATAAGAGATTGTATACATATACAGCATATTTTATCTCTCTCTTTTTTTTTTTAATATAACTTTAAGCGTAATATTAAATCAATGATTGAATTTTCAGTGATCTTTGACTTTCCTAAATATAACTATGTAATCATGCTAGATACGAAAATTCTTCTCATATACAAAATTTTTCATTTTTAATACTCTGTCATCGTATTTTATAAACAATTCTAGGAGAAACACAATTTATAATAGGGGTACAGAAAAGTTCTGAGCCTTTAGGGGGCTTATTTGACATCCTGAACAAGGTTTCTTTATAAACAAAATTGCTTTGTGTAGAACTCGTTACGCCCAATATGCATACAAACTTTCATTAAAATTAGAATTTTCTGGTTAAGCGAATTTTCGTATATTTTAATGTCTCGATACTTTTTTTAGTCATTGTACATCTTTGATTAATTCATTTAATTATCTTTATTCACCTTCGTTCATCTACCTACTGAATCTAACATGATGGGGAAATTTTGTGACTAGATCCAGAATCAGCACATAAAAATATGTAGAAAATCTTTGCACCCTCAAAAAAGATCCCGAAATCTCGTTAATCACATTTTTCGCACCTGTGGTATCGAATGCATAAAGAAAAATGTGACTAATCTTCCCCAACATAATTAAAGAAGGTATACTTTAGATATTACACAAGGAGGAAAATTTACTGACAAAAATTAAAAAACGATGGAATTATTTCCAAATTTTTGTACACCTTTTATCTTCTAAGACCGAGTACATTAAAAGCCAAAGTAGGATTAGAAGATAATTTTAATTAAATTAAATCAAAGATGACTAAATCAAATATTATTAAAATTAAAAATAATTTTTAATTTTAATCTGCACATCGCAAAAAATGAAGAATATACGAAAAAACGTGTAAGTCGTTACTTTATTTCTTAACTTTTAATATATGTAAATGTATGTGCAAACATGTTTAATATATGTAAGTGTTATATGTGTAAACATGTTTAATATATGTAAATGTTGTATATGTAAAATTTTCAAACATCGCATTAGTACGAAGAAACACTGAAGATCGCATGTTGTGCTATCATTTTGTGGCGTAATGTATTTTCATAATTATATTGATAACTCGAAAATAGTTTAATATATCTGTAAGATTTTAATTGATACATGGGTGCTTTTTCTAGTCTGTTCATTCGATAACCTGTTTTAGAATCACCCTGTGTGCATTTCGATTATGTTATAAGGCTGTGTGCATACATGAATATTATAATTCGAAAAATGATTCCTTCAACAAGGAATTAAATAAATAAATTGTTCAATTGTTCTGCGACAAAGTATCTTAATTATTAAATAACGTAACGATTTATATTTTCATATTCCTTAGATTGATATTGGTAGTAATATTAAAATTTTACGTCTCTAAATAATCTTACATGTAAATACGAGATTATATATAAATTAAGTCGTTGAATTTTCTTTTTTTTTTTTTTCTTAGTAAGCTCTTTTCCTTTTTTTTCTCTTTTTCAAAATTCAAGTGCAATTTCATTTCTTAAATAATATATACGTACGTTTTTCTTAAAAAGCAAAAAAGAAAAAAAAGTGTGTACAGTTACAAATGTTTTCCGTTGTAAATAGAGGCCAGTTACGAATAAATATGTTTCCTGATGCGTGATTCGATTTGAAACGAATGATCAGAGACGAAAATTTTGTTATGATGCAATTTTTCTTGAACTTCT
This sequence comes from Eufriesea mexicana, assembly GCF_001483705.2. Taxonomy (NCBI): domain Eukaryota; kingdom Metazoa; phylum Arthropoda; class Insecta; order Hymenoptera; family Apidae; genus Eufriesea; species Eufriesea mexicana. The sequence continues at coordinate 86,931 of NW_016932250.1, forward strand.
TAACAATACTAAAACTTAAATATTTTATAACTTTTACGAATGTTAGTAATTAATTAAGCAACAATTTTATATATATATATACATATGTACGCCAGAATAATTGTAAGTACGTGACAAACTCCCTCTCTGAGTTACATCTCGAATGATTATACATTTTTCTTAGTATTAATTTATATTTAACAAAGGAGGAAAGCTCAATTTAATGCTTTAAAAAAAATTTGAAGTTTTATGGTAAAAAAATGTATTGAAAATGGCGAAATACTTGATATTATTTATCTGTTGTCAAAATGTTGACAGAATTCAAGGATGCTTTCTATTAATCCACACTTCGAACGAATGACCGTTTAAATATCGTCATTTTCTGTACATTTTCGTTTTTATGCATTTTTTAATTGTTATGTACTGTCGACGATTCTTATCATATAAGGGTCTAACAGAGCGAAAGATTTTATAAAACCTATGTATAATTGTGGATTGCAAAATTTTGTAATAAAAATCTAAAAAAATTAATGCTAAGAATTTAAAAAGAAAAAAAACAAGCAAGTATTTACTAACAAAATGAATGTAACAATTTAGAAATTATATAATTACTCATGTATTAGACAGACATCAGCTTTCTGTGGTTAAATAGATTCTTTTTAAAGATATGAAATTTTTAGAATCGTCTGATGTATGTAAAATGTTGTAAATATAATATGTTATTAATACTTATACTCTGATACCTGTATTTCAGTCCCTTAGTTACATAGTTAAGAAATAACTATAGTTAATTATTATAGTTAAGAAATTTGATTCTTCTCTAACGAAAAAATTTAAACAATTAGGATCGTTTAAGCTGTAACCAATTTAAATTGCGAAAAATCAGTCATAAAAATCTGTGGAATATCATAGATGAAATTATTTTTTTAGAACATATCCTATATTTTGTAACGTTTGGTTAATATTTTTTACATCTGTCGAATTAAAAAGAAAAAAATCGAAAAACTAACGATAAAAATATTCTGAGTTGAACTCAAAAAAATATAATTCTACACAAAAACTAAATAAACATTTTTTTATACAAAATTCTGCCCCAAATTCTTAGATACAATTATATTACTACAATAACATTATAAAAATTCTCATTTTTTCATTAATGTTTTAACGTTTAAAAATTTGGACATAATTTTACCATAATAAGATATTTTACATTTCTAAAAATATAAAAATTTATTCATGAATTATTTAAAGTAAGTCAAAAAGATATCTAAGTTATGTATATAGAAATAATATAAAGCAACATAAGTTTCTAGAACTTTTAGTTAAATAAATTTCACTCTACTAAGAAGTAAATAAAATCTATTAGAATTTATAATGCACAATTGACTGAGCTTATGAAAGAAAATTGTATTATATGCCAACAATGTTAATTCAGTTTGAAAACTTTTAAATTTAATAATGATATTTAATTTTTATGTTTAATTAAATATTAAAAATGAAGAACAAGATTTTAAGAAATGAATTTGTATGACAGTTTTAAAATACTATAGTTTGCTTGAAAAATACTATACTTTGCATATATTACATGCCTGACATTGCATCTAATATATATTTAGTTTATATATCATATATTATTTAATCAAATATATCTAAAAAAATAAATGTACTTTCTGTATCTCATCTCATAAAAATAAGTTTATTAAAAAATATTATCTAAATGATGTACAAAGATGTTTAACTAACTTAATTTGGACATATATACATTTACAATGTAATTGTGTAAAAAGGTAATTAATCTAAAATTTACAAATCTGCAACATACATATATAACAAATTTTAATACATTAAAAACTTATTATATTACAAATCTTAAACATGATTAACATATTTTATTTTATATTGAAAAAATACTGTAACTAAATTATTAACCTTCTTAAGTGATATTAATCTTAAGTGATATTAATTAACATTTAATGTATATTTTCACGTAATAAGAACTCTTATTATATATAAAATTCACAAGTTTATATTTAAGAAAATATTACAACTTTATCTTGTACAAAACATGACAGCAGTTTCAAATATAATTTTATACAGATAATAACTTAATATATGAGAAATAGTTTAAGAACAAATTCTACATTTAAAAATAGAGAAATTGATTCATATTAATATATATCTATTCTGTTCTCATTTTTAGATTATACAAATTGTTTTATATTTGTTTTTAAAATTATGTTTATGCCATTACATAAACATCTAGTTATTGGTATTCCTATTCTTTCAACTTATTACACAATTATTTCAGGATGGTTACTATGCTTAATGTTTGAAATAAAGAAATAAAATCAGGTACATTACATTATTTACTTGTCTAACACATTTTGTGCATTCATTTCTTCTTATTGTACATAATCAAAATTACTTGTAATTAAAAACAAAGTTGAGTTAGACATACGTATATATTTATTACCTTCATTCTCGAGTACTGAATTATTCCTTAAATCATTTCCCAAATATTAAATTATGTTCCACAGAATCACAATTTACCTTTTAGAAGAAGAATTAACTATATTATTTTGTTAAAATCACATAACAAATACATTTAGTTAATTATTACTTATATTAACACAATATTTGTTTAAATCAAATTAATTACTTTATACCAAGTTTACAATTATTAACATAAATTCACAAATTAAGCCCTACATTTTATGTAGCAGACTGTTTGTAGTTTTTTGTACTCATTAGTTTTTTACCACACATTGCACATATAGCTTTTTTATATGCACATGATTGACAATAATGTGATCCAACTTGATGTACTTTTTGTCTACAGATTCTACAAGTTTCGAAGGTAGCAGTATAAGGATTAAATCTTGCTTTCCCTGCAGATAGAGCTTTATTCTCGCCAACTTTACGTCCCCCACTTTCTACTGTATTCCTTGCACCGCTTTTCCATGGATCTGGGGTTATGACTTTTCCTAATTTTTTTTCACACTTTTCACAAACCATTTTGAATTATGTTTGAAAGAAATCCTAAAATTCATAATAGTAAAACAATCTAATTATATGTAATCATTGTCTTATCGATATACTATATGTAGGTTTATAAAATTGAATTGTTTTGTGTTTTTAAATGAATAATATTTTTAATATACCTTTAAACCCTTTTATGGTAATAATCAAATATACTGTTTTAATTAGTACACATTTTACACATGATTTGCATTAATTTTTCATCATAAACAATACCTATACATAAACAAGATATTAACTGCAAAAAATAAGTGACAAAAAATATCTAACCTAAATACTATAGATTCATCACAATCAACAGTTAACAGATATAGGTCTACTTTTAATTGCGTGTCACTAATAGATGGCGCTTTTCTGATTCACTTAAATCAATAAAAACTACATACCGAGTATGTATATAATAATATATAATATGTATATATATATACATGTGTGAGGTACACATATGATATACATATATGGCAAAGATATTTTAATAGCCCTTAACCTCTCGACATGGTAGAATTTAAATTATAATAGATATTTTTCAGTGGAAATTTTGTAACATATACGAGAAAAATAATTAAAAGAAAATACAAATTAATATTAATATTAAATAGATTTATAACGGATATTAAAATATATATATAATTCAGAACTTTATAAGGATAAATTAATATTTGCAATTCTAAATAGTAATAGAAATATCTTCATTTATTATACTTATTTATTGTATTTTATATTTTAAATATTGAACATACATTATTAGAAAAAATTAATTTATTACTTTATACATTGTATTAAAGTATTTTTTTATAATTCTTGTTTAAAAAAATTCACAAAATAGTAAACTAAACAAAATAATAAACGGCACATAATAATTTAAAAATCGAAATTAATAGTTAATACAATTAGTATGTATATATTTCTAAAAAGTTACAGCAAATAACACTTTTTTCTTAAAACTGCTATAGTTAACCTGTATATGCACGTTACTGATCTTGAAATAATAATATCATTGTCTTTAGAAAATTATTATTATTCTTAAATTAATTAAAAATAACTATTTGATTTTTATTATATCGAAAAAAATTGATTCTGCTTTTTACAGATGATTGCAGATTGTGACGTACATACTTGTTACAGAACATGAAATAAGTAAAACATAGACTTCTGAAAGCGATGCAATAGAGAAACACTTATCTATATATATGTATATATATAGGTAATGTGTTTATAACATATTATTTCTCTTAATTGATGTTCGTAACGAAATAAATTGATATATATTTACAAATGCTCTTAAAATGAACAATCCACTTACTTTTGTCGTTTAAACATTTCTTATGATATCGTCAACAGCAAAAGCGTATATCAATCAGCAAATAATGATTACTTCATGTAACCTATTTGTTTATTATTTAAAAATAGAGAATGTTTAAATATCGAAAATATTTAAAATATATATATTTTATAAAATCCAATTTGAATCAGTTAGTGTAATTAATACTATGTTTTTATTATCTATTTTATATTGAATTCGTTTAATTTAACAGTTATCACACCGTTTTTAAACGCAGTTAAGAAGCTATTCAAAATAGAACAAATTAAATGTAGTATAATAAAAATAACAAAGTTAATTTTTTTGAGCCTAAATTCTTTTTAATCTATAATCGTAGTTTTAAATATATATTTAACAGTATAGACATTAATATAATGATGGTAATGCAAAAATATATATATTTCGTGAATTTTAATCCTCGTAAACAGGAGAAAAATCAATTATGTACAACAACATTTTATTTTTATCTTTGCACGTAAGATAAGGCATTTTAAGGCACATTGATTTTAAACATCTTATAATAATACATAGCTTATCAGTCTTATATATTAACAAAAATATATTGTACTTACAAATTAGAAAACAGGAATTTATTTTATTTTGACTGAAATTTTGATAAACTCTATGTAATTAGAGATAAATGAACTCAGTTTATGCTGTTCCGTGCTTTTTTCGTCTATAATTACATTTTTAATTACACTCTCTGCTTCTTAAATTTCTAACGAACGAATTAACTAAAAGCACCAACAGCTCTCTGCTATAGAGAATTTTGCGCATTTAGAACTGGCGCTGACTTTCGGTAGTTTGATTAGAATCATGCGATCAACCCTCTAGTCGAAAGCGGTGAGCAATGTTAGTGGGGGTAAGAGGGTTGAAGGAAAATTCGACGCTAGGGGTGGCGTACAAGTGTGGGCGCCATCTATTCGTTCAGTGCCTGACTATCCTCTGAAGACCTGTGTACTCGCGATCGTATTACCAGATTATTGCGACATTTCGTGTGACAATTTAATTCAGTGCATCGTGTCATAACAAAGTGACGAGTGTACGCTTAAGAACGGATACAATAAGGTAAATAGAAACGATAATAAAAATCTTCCTAAAAGACGTACTTTGTTCGGGTGGCTGCCATCCTCGATGCCAGACACGCGTTAACATGTTGGATCGATTCCTCTTTCTCGCAAGTCGTATTACGATGGGAGACTCGAATAGAAGACCTGGTTATGGCTTTTTAGTCTTCTTTTACAGTGAAAACGTGCATTCTGCTTCATGTTTCTTTTCTTTTCATTGAATTTATTCGGAAATGAGTAACTTCATGTTCGAGGAGGTCAAGTCACCCTCGAAATCTCTGGATGGAAAGACGCCTACAGCCAAAGCCCTTGTTCTATTTTTTCCCAGAAATTTATATCAAATATATAAGAGTTTGTGAAAATTTCGTCGATTTACAGTTCCTTTAAATACAAGTTTAATTCGATTTTTCTCCCTTTTCTTTGAATGCAAATACAAATAAGATCGTATGATCGATTTCTTATTGCGAATTTTTGGTTTATCAAAAAGAACAAATTCGAATTTAACTCTTAAAATACGGTCTCAGATTGAGAATATATAATTTCTATTTACGTATTAGACAACAGGACTTGCAATATTCACGATGCTCTCATTTTTAAACAGATGTATCTAGGAGTAACCCTGCATGTCACTTTAGTCGGAAATGTTCGTAAGAACAATTGCTATAAAATACATTTCTTTTATGCACAAATTCTATTTAGAAATTCGAAGAATGGTATATTCATAACATTTAATTTGTAACGCAAATTTGAGATGTAAAGCTTACTGTAAAGAATGAAACTAAAAATGGATATGGATGTATATAGTTGTCTGTTGGTCCATAATCTTCGAAAATTAAATACGACTTTCGATCAAATATTTTCATTCGTTTCAATGGAAATGTGGCTTAAGTGACATCTACAGTAGATTATATTACAATTTTCATTTGATTAAAAAACTGTATTATTAATAGCACTATTAATAAATATTATAGTTAACAAAATATACAATAATTAAAAGAATATTTTACACGAAGGAAATAATTAAACACGACAAATTTTTAATGTGTTAAAAAAAGAAAAAAATACAGAATGGGTTAAAATTAATTTTTTTTTTTTTATAATTATTACGAATATAGTTTCCTAACAATCTCATTAAATATAATATCACTATACTTTATTTTACATAAGTGTATATACATTCTTTTCCTTCTTCTTTTTTATTGAACTAAATGAATATACATTTAAAAAAATTATTGGATATAAATGTATTTCATTGATTTTTTGCGTTTATTTCTTACAAGAACAACTGCATGTCATGCATTTATGTTGTGTGAGATAAATATTTATTTGATAAGTAAATATAACAACCCTAATTTGCATAAAAATTCGATGTTGTAAACAAAATATATATTTTTAATCACGTAATATGTATTAACTGCACAATTAGATTTTTAGTAATTTTTAATTCAGTTGAAAATAAAAATGGCGAATTGAATTATTTTTTATGCGAATGAATATGAAATACATTATCTTAAATGGAACACATTTAGTCGTCATAATGGTTTAAACGTTTTCTTTAAATATCACGTTGCGAATTTTTAATTAACGAATTATTAAATTTAAAGACCTGGTAATTTATTAACGAAAAATTTATGGAAGCAGATTTGTATGTCCACTTTTATTTTAGAATAATTATATGAATTTAATATTAAATTCATAAAAGCGCCATCACAGCGTTTCGATATTACTCGTAACGTAAATCTGCATTTCATGTTACAAACATTTTATTCCTTATAGTAATTTTTTATTTTTTATTTTTGTTGCGGCAACTTCTATATATATAACCATTTACAAAGAAAACAAAAATAAAAAATATTTGAACAAGATGTCAGACCAATGTACAATATTTATAAAAAGACATATTAATTTAAAAATTTATTACACCGGTTAAATTACATGGATTATTATTATATTATTATTATCATTATTATATAAACATACATTATTACATATTATATTTAAATATTATAAGAACATAAAATATAATGAAAACGTAATACAATATTAATATTACCGAAATTAATGTGCAATTAGGATTTGTTTACGTCAGTATTTGATTAATTATATTTTTCACAAAATGACCTGGTTATTTATATTCCTTCCAAGTAGTAAAAACAAAATTGAACAATACTTTTTCCAAGCATTGAGTTATATTTTGCAATATTAACTGCCAGAACTGAAATTCATCTTTACATTAATAGACTGCATGTGTTATCAGTTGTCAAATTGATAAGTACAATAAAAATGTCAAACAAATTTATGGTGTGACAAAGAACATCGTGTATCATCGACAATACGTGCGATAACGTTTTAATTTCGAACAGAAAGGAGTTGAATATGCGTACGCAGTATGTTTAATATTCTATAACATTACCGTTTGTTTATAGGTTAGTTCAGTTTAATACGAATATTAGTAATATCTTATTTTGAATATTTCAATATCTTCGATGAAAAACACTGGTCAGTTGCCTTTAAATTCTCGTTAAATCAGTGATCATTACACAAATTTTTTCAAAGCAAATTTAGGGCAAGTAACGTCCTTTATTCTTTACACATTGTAAACTGAACTCGTGCGAGAGAGATACACGCATATCCATGGCAACCTACGCTGTAACCTTAAAGTTACCAATAATGGTGGAATTTGACATACTACATCATAGGTATGTAGATTTACCTAGGCCCATTAAACTTATTCGATGAAGAGTCAATAGATCTCGTATGAAAGGAGATTAAACAAAACGAAAAATGCGTATTGAAATATAACCTCTTGAAATTAATTTTTTCCATCTTTCGTCATATTTTTTCATTAAATTAATATTTTTTATTAAACTATTATGTAATATAAAGATATATTTATAAGAAATATTTGTAAAAAAGATAAAAATATAAATGCCATACTTAATAATTTTTTTATTTTCTTTTCATTTGCCTGACCTCAATTATTCATGATACTCATGACACCTTGTAATTTAATATTTGCGATAAATTTACGATTTGTATCTCAACGTAACTTACAATTTTCTAAGATTTCAGTATGTTTCAACATTACCGTGGGAAAATAAAAATGGATGTTAAAATATGAATTAAATATATTTAACTATTTATTTATAGTTTTATAAATAAAAACAAGAAAAATGTCGGTATACATTCAAAATAAAAGAACGATATATATATTATTTCATATACGAATAACTATATCGCTTACATAAATAGTTAACAAATAGAAAATGTAAATGAACAATTAGCAATAATTTTGAATACCTTTAAGAAAAATCACAATTTATAAATATTTCATAACCAATATTATTAAATGATACTTTTATAAACATGGATACAATTTAATATAATATAAAACTCTCATATTACATTATGAAATCTGATAATACAAATTGAAATTATTGATTTTTTTAGTAATAAAGAAATTACACTGAAACGTAATATTTTGTAATTATATAAAATGTAACTTCTCACCTCTCTAATTTTTAGTAACCTTAAAAATAAAAAGAAAATAAAAAACAAAGAAGAACATTCTTCGCAATACATTATTTAATTTATTAATTAATTTAAAAGATACTATAACATCGGCCGTTTCATATCTTTATCTTTTACATTCAAAAATATAAAAGCTAATTGAATCTTTAATAAAAGATATTTTATCTATAAGCGTACTATTCATTGAGTTGAATTTAAATCTTTCTTGTTATCAAAGAAAATATCAAGAAGTAATAATACCTATTCCATATAGCGTCATACGTATGATTTATCTCGATGTTCTTGTTTTGTCATACCAAACGTGTCGTAAAAAGGCAGCACTGTCAACAAGAAGGATAGAAGAAGCAAGAAAGAACATAGAGGCGAGATAGAGGAGAGGGTTGAAATATATAGCGCGAATTGTAATAACAACGAATATGCATATGTCTCCAATTAATCATAAAGAGAAGCAGGGTCAATACAGTAGCAAGCTGTACAACACTGAGGTAGACTTAAAATGTGCCGATTGTATCTACTGGTGCCAGTGACCTCCTATTGATTCCACGCTCAACGAAGCACGGGCCAAACCCTCGTCCTCTCTCTCGCGCTGTACACACTTTCTCGTCTTTCATCTTCCTTTCTTTATGTTTCTTCTGCTAGTGTTTTCATGTTTTCCTCAAATCCGCAAAGTTCTCATCCTTTTGCCTTTGTTTCATTCTATTCGTTTGTTTTCACTAAAACTCGTCTTTCTTATTGTATACTTCCCTTTACCTCCTGACTTTCCGTTCTTCTTTTCCCACCTTTCTTCCTTTCCACCGATTTCCATGTTTCATTACCCTATCCAGTTTCTTACATTAACGTATTCTTTCTTTTTTCCCTCTTTTATACTTCTCTATTTTGCCTGCCTTTCCTCTTTGTTTGTCCCGCATAATTATTACGAAATTACATTGCATGCTTAATGATAATTATGCAAAATACAGGTTATATTATATTTCATAAAATAAAAACTGTATAATGGAGTACAATGCTCTGTTTTTATGCTGTATGTGGTACAAATAATTGAAATGTTCGTGGCACAAAAAAGAAACAAAAGTATCGCATGCAAATGAGTAGAATACAAATTAAGGTTATTTTTCGATAAGAATGATGTACAACGCCACTTACGTTCCAATGGAAATTAAGCCGTTTTGGTGTACATTTTACAATGCTTCTAATAAAGAATGTAACTTTCTATATTGTTAAAGAGTGAAGTTAAGTGGGCGGTGTTATGTATTGAAAATACCATGTGCAATACATATATTTAACTATCAATAATTTAATCAATAACTCAGACACCGGTTTATGTTTAGTTCAGAACTGTCCAACTTTATAAGTATTTGCTGTATCATAGCAAGAATATTATGGTAAATATATGCACATAATACTATTGCAATTTTTCTAGCACGTCATTATTAACCTACTTTAAACATTACTGTTTTACATCAAATACTTTTATACGATTTAACAAAATAAAATTTAATAAAATAACGACACACCACCGATTTAAATTTTACATTTTATTTTCTTTTCTTTTTTAACAAAGTATTTTTTCGTTATTTATTTAATAAAAGAGTACAGAATATAAAATATAGTTTTATTAATAATTCACTACACATACAAAAAAATTTGTAATATACATAAACTATTTCATTGACTTATATTAATAGGACCAACAATATGTAATAAAAGTAAGTTAACGCGGCTGAAAGATCATTTCCATTTATGTGTCAAAATCACTGCTAAAAGTCGTATAAGATTCGTGTCATAAAAGATAGCGAGACAATTTAACTATCGGATATCTTACATGAGTCGGACATGTAATGTTTCAGAATGGACAGGGTATTAAGAGCAATGAATGTAGCGTGGCGATGACAAGCCTGATCTTGGAAAACGCAGATTTGAACCGACTTTTCCCGAAATGTCGGCCTAGGGGTGGCCCACCCCCGAGTCCGGGGGCCTCCACACAGATCAGTCAGCCGCATGAGAGCCTCTGCCAGGAGGCCGTCTCTGTTACCACCAGCCTCACTACTAGCCTCACAAATACACTCGCGACTACATTCGCAAACACTCTCACGACTACCCTTGCAATCGCCTCCAAGAACACACATTCAACGCACTCACACGCGATACCGGAAGACATGATCGACCTCGAGCGCGATATCTCCGATAGGTAAGCTTAAACTGATTTATCGATCATTGATCTTTCTCATATTTTACATTGACATTATTTTATGTAACAGTATATAAAACATTAAAATTTCTATTTTTATTATTAAAGAATATTATTTGTAAATCATGAAACTGCTTAAAATTGAAAACTTAAAATATACTTCAATGGATATTCCATTTAAAAATATACTGTTTAGTTGTCAGTACTGTGTATAAATATTTAACAAAGAAATAAGGAAACTAATTTACATAATTTGTAAAAGTCAATGCTTAATTATTTTTTAATATATTTATTTTAAGTTAATAAACGTTGAAATACTAAACGTACAATTAAAATTTTGTTATGTATAATTATATTTTAGAAAGTCTTTGTAAATAACAATTTATATTTTTATATTGTATTCGAAAAATGTGTACATACAAGGCTAACTTTGTTTATAATCTACTTTTGAAATATATTGTTGATAATTCGTATTTGTGTTTAAAATTTAAATTTTATTTTACTACATTTTATTTATGTAATTCTTTGAAATAATTATGGAAGAATTATTTTTTAATAAAGAAATAAGTTTAAAACTTAAAAAATGTTAACAAAAAAAAATAATATTAAAAAATAAAGATAAGGAAATATAAGAAAAACAAATTAAATAATTAAAAATCACTAATATTACTAATATTAATTGATATGAAATAAATAATAATTGACAAAATATGAATTTGTGAAAAATACAAATATTATTTTTAACTACAATTAAAACTTAATCAATTGATGTAGTTTCATATGCATATAATGGAAAATGGTAATTTATTCAGCTTTTTATCACATAATTTTTCTATTAAATTATTTAACCAAATTTTATTAGTAACATATTAAAATATGAATTTAAATCTTAATAATATTACAATAGTAGAAAATCTTATATGATTTAAAATTAATCAATAAATGAATTTTAAAAATGTAACTTTTTGAAGAGTTTTAATAATTAAATTATATATTAAAAAAACTATATTAAAAACTATACTTGAATGTAGGTAATAATTACAAATGATTTATCATTCCTCAGGACAACGAGTATGGTGTCTGGTTTCACAGCTGAAAGTCAGCTATCTGTTGGCGTCAGTGGTGGCACAGGCAATGTTGGTGGTCCACTTGGAACATTTAATTCGCTTGGTGCACTTAATACAAAACCACTTTCTTCAAGCTCCTCATCTGCCTCTGGGCGTAGTGAGGATGCACAACAATATGGTAGCCTTCCAGGTAGTGATCATCAAAGTCATTCGCAACAGGATGATAGTGGGCCTGAGGAAAGCCCTGTATACATATTAACTTCTGCTAAGGGTGATCGCAGTTATAAATTAAGGGATTCCAGGTAAGTTACTTTACTCTGTTTGAGTGTAATTACTAAAATATCTCTTTTTATTTTTATAATATAAATTACATATATAAAAATTGATACAAATTTTAATTGTGAACTATAATAATTATATATGTATAAAAAATTTAATACAAAATTTTGAAAGATAAATTTGTAAATGTACTAAATTATTTTTAAAATGTAATAGTAAATTAAAGTGATAATGTCTTTAACAAGGAGAAATTTAAAACATTAAATTTAAAAGATTAAACTTTATATATAACATCTAAAAATTTAAGATTAAAAAACAATATATAAAGAATATGATAAATCTCATTATAAATATCATTGTTTTTATATTTGATTTTATTCTTTTAAATATTATTTTTAGCACTATAAATTTTCTATTTTTTTTTTTAACATTTTAATAAAAAAGTGAAATATAATTTGCAATTGGTTTTTAATGTTCTTATATCTAAATTCACTATTTATATAGCACCTAATCAATCAAAAAACAAATATTTAGAAATATTTCACCCACACTTTGAAATAATCGATAAACTTGTCAATGATACAATCGAAGTATAATCGATAAACATTACACAGCAATTGATGTTAGGTTAGATTGTGTCACTTTTTGTTCTTGAGTTTAATTTGTAGTGATTAATAAGAAATATGTTACATAAACTGTTTATTACAATAAGAATAAACTTTTAAATAACTAAATTTGTTAACAAAATGTAAGTAACAACTACGTAATAAAAGATATATTACAATAAAGTTTTCTATACTCTTTGTTTACACCGTTTTATAAATGTTCTGTCAATAGCTATTTAGTGTTAATTTTTATTACGGAAAACAGTTCAAAGTATTGTAAAAAATACTGTTCGTTATAAAAAAGGTAGAAGTAATACAAATTTATTAAATAATATATGTGGAAGAAATATATGAGTTCCCAATTGCTAGTTCTAGTACCAAGTTCTTAAAGAAATTTATCATTAATAACATATTCTTTAAACATTTCAAATGAATTTATTGCCTCCTACAAAAATTTACAAATGAGTATTATTAGTACAATTTATTCTTTTTTGTTATTTTCTCTAAGAAAAGTTAAAAACAAATTGAATATTATTTGTGATATGGATTAATAATAATTCATTAATAATATTACCAATAAGCTATTGATAATTGAGTCTTATTATATATTATATAAAAATAATATAATTATGATGTTTATTGAGACAGTACATTAAAATTAAAATGTATAGATAATTAAGAAAAAAGTCACAGTTTACTTGAAATTCTAACATAATAAATATGTTTTAAATATATGTTAACAATTAAGAGATAATAAAAATAATATATATAATGTAATAATTATTTTTATAAAGTTTATTTTATTTGTAATATTGCTCTTAATCAAACATAAATGTATCATAGATTTTATACATTTTATTTATTACCTTTTTTAATAAATTTGATTGTTAATATTTTATTAATGTCCAATATAAATTAAGATACTATATTTTTCCTTTTATCTCATATATTTTTGTTAAGAATTGCACTTTTATTAATAATTGATAAAATTATTTAATAGATTTGTTTGGTAAATTTGTAGAATTTGTTTGGTAAATTTGTAGAATTTGTTATGGTAATTTGGAGAAAATAATGTAATATGAATATAAAGAAACATATAAATGAAATGATATGTATCAGAGATCATTAAAATGACATATATTAAAATATTTTTAACATACCTTTTAACACAAGTTTCTAATAGCTAAATAATTTATAATAGTATAAAAATTGATTAATTTATACTTGCGCTTATCTTTTATTACATTTTTATAATATTTCATAAAATATATGTACTAGTAATAACTATCATTTGTCTATATAGTTATTTGTGAAACTATATATTTATTTTATTGAATTACTTAAATTTTTAATGTGTTTACATTTTGGTTTAATATGGTTTAAACTTCACTTAATATGTAACAAGAAAATAAATAAAAAATTAAAATAAAATACTTTTGTATAATACATTTGTATATAAATATCTAACTTAATATAGAAAAGTTTAATTTTATTTATTTAAACATTTTTTACTTAAAAAAGGATAATACTCAATAATTGTTTTAGAAATTATTATCATTATTATGTCATTAAGAACTTAAACAATAATTATCTTTTAGAATTATAGAAATTGCTGGTGGACGAGAAGTTTTTTCTCAAAGCCGAGGTAAAGTAGCAGCTAGAAAATCACGTTTTCTTGCGGCATCAAATTCCTTAAATAATGAAGATATTCAGACAGATAACAAGTTATCAGTTAAAAGAAATAATAAATCACCTAACACTCAAACTATATGGGAATTAAGAAGCCGGTAATTTGAAAATTATTATCTGAATTTTATATGATATATTAACAATTCTAAATAAGTAAAATTTGTATTCATTGAATGAATTATTTAATAAATTATATTTATTTTTATTAAAAATTGTTATATATAATAATAAAAATTATATATAAATAAATTTTTAGATGTGGTGATACAAGAAAGCAACGTTCTAGTAGAGAAGTTACAGAAACTGTATTTTCTTCAGAAATTCATTCGGTGCGACATAATCCAACAAAATCTATTGACTATGATTCCCCTAAGAGCAATCACAGCAATCGTATTATTAATTATGACTCAATTTTGAATAGCAATAATGTAGAATATGGTGTATCAAAAAATACTGCGGATCTTGATTATGGATTATCAAAAAGTTGCATAGATTATCAATCAAATAATACAACGCCAGCAAGAAGCATGGCGATCGTTAGTGATGGTGAAGTAGTTGTCTTTGATGACATTGATGATAACTGGCAGAATTTGCGACTAGATTTAACTTCTAATAATACCAATCAAGTTACATCAACTAACTTAAATCTTGAGACTGAGGAATCTCAAAGAGGTCGCATTCCTCCAGAGCCTTTAAGTTCTAGTATTGGAAGTACTCCAAGTCCAACAACGCCATATCATCATAATACTTCAGAATTTTTTAAGGTATTTTTCCTTATAATACTATATACTTGAATAAGTAACTTATTTTATCACATTAGATAGAATGAAAAAAGCAATTTAAATATAAAACATTTCTAACAGATTTTTATAATCACATTTTCAGGTGATTACTCCAGCTAGTGATTGTGAAGTAGATTCACCATCTTCAGAACATAATCACAAAGTAACAAGAGTAATTGGTGAATTACCAATAGCACAATATTCTGAAAGTCCAAGACGTTATGGAGTACGTGATACTCAACTTCCATGTCTTCTCTCATCACCATCTGTATACATGACGCCAAGACCTGGTTTTCCACAGAGAGTATTACCAACAACACCAAGTCATAATGAGGTATGTTTGAAATATGAGCTATATCTTCCTCTATTATTATATTTAAAATTTTATATAAATTAATATAACTTTTATCAAAATTATTAACATAAAATTTTGAACAGAAAGGTTGAAAAAAATATGCATTAAGATTAAAGACATAAAAAGTAGAAGATATTTTTATATTTATTTTTAGAAGGAGGATACTTCTGCAGAAATCATCGTAGAAAAGGCTGTGGTAGAAACAAATATGAATTATTCTGATGATCAAGCTGTAAATGCCTCTCCTCCATCTTCCAAGATCGAAGATGAAGAAGAAGACTCATTAAAACCATCAACTATTCCTACAGATAACATAAGCAATCTGGTATCATCTGGTGGTAGTACATTTGATTATTTATATGAATTCTCAGAAACTCGAAAGGTACTTGAGGAATTCTTTAAGGAAAAAGAAAATAGTGCTGAGTCTTTTCCATTTCAGGTACAAATATTTTATTTTCTTTTTATTATAATTAAAAAAGAAAATTTTATATATGCATTTAATTATATATATATCTTAAATTTTCTTATAATTTTAGTAAATAATTTATATTGAAAAGTTTTGTTTTGTTTATTTTTATCATAAGTGTTATATTGACTACGTTTTATGTTATTAGTTTATAATTATACTTTTTATTCAAGGATCTGGATTATGAATTGCGAAGACAAGGAGGAAGTGCTTATGTTGGTCAACGGTTGGCTAGCGGTCCCCCAACAACAGAAGAAGTTCTGGTACATGAATCTCCTAAGAAACAAAGAACAGATTTTCCACAAAATGTAAGGGTATTTTTCTAAAAATAAATAATTTATAATTCTAATTTGATAAATAATAACTTTTATTAATTATAGACTATTACCATAAACTATTATTCGATTTTAAAGTTTTAGAAAATCATAAAAGAATCATCTATAATAAAAAAGAAAGAAAATTTGAAATATATTGATATTATTATGTTTAGGATAAAATTCTTTTTAGTTAAATGTGATTATCCCATTTCTTTTTAGACTGGCGAACATGAAAATAATTTCTTAGACCTCTCAGTAGGTACTGGTAGTAGCGAGGATCTCGGAGAAACAGAAGTCGGATTACAAGTCGGACATTCTCGCAATTTTACATTGAGTCCTGAAACGACTGATTGCGATAGTAATTGTGGAGATCTCGATAGTGAAGTTTCTTTAATGATGATGGATAATGAGCTGATACCAGCTAGCGGTCTTCTTGGATCGGTTGGTGATTTAGGAAATAATTCAGATTCTTTGAGAATATACGCTAGCATGCCAGTTCTTGAAGATGGCTTATCCAGTGGACATGCTAGTGATACTGATAATAATAATCCAACTGTGATGTTGATGAAGCGACAAATTAATGAAATTGAAAAAGAAATTATTCAGCGTAGTCGTGTTAATGATACTACTCATCCAGCCATAACAGAATATGATTTACTCATGATGAAAGATCTTCCTGGTGTAGACTTTAACAAAGATATTTTACGTACCTTCAAAACTTCCACACCTGATTTATTTGTTCCCAAAAAGGAAAATTCATATGATACAGATGAGATTGAGTTTAAAGGTCTGGTTCCATTAGGTACACCACCACCACCAGCACCTCAAGCTAAACAAAACGTTAATATGGAAATAGATGGTAAAGTTGAAGCTGCTATTAAAGACATTAGAATGGCTTTACAGAGGACTAAGACTTTACCTGTGAAATCTTCTACAGAAGAACCAACTGAACCTAATGTCAGTCCAATTTGGATACCAAGGTATTTCACTTTCTTTTTTCTTCAATTTACATTATTTCATTTTTGTTTTAAATATTTGTATATCTATAATACGAATTAAAGTGAAGATTTATTATATTCAAATTTTAATTTATGAATTATAATTTTTATTGTTTCTATTATTCTTACAAAGTTTTAAATATAATTTTTCAGTGTCATATTTCATTTTGCTTGAAACTTACATATAGCTATCTTTAAGAGGTCAATATGAACAATAAAATCGACGAATAAATTATGCATTTGTAACATTAAATATTATACTTTCATGAAAAATTTGTACAATATATATTTATTCGTTGTGCGCTAATATTTATTAATAATTTCTTTAATTCACATTTATATCTGTAATAAAGCATTTTTTAGTTATATATTTATAGTTATACTAATAACATATTTCAATTGGTATTTTATAATGTTTAATATAAATCATTAAGGATATTAAAAATTACTATAACTTAGAGTCTGGTTTATAAATTTTTAATCTCAATACTTTGTCAAATATATGTACTGTATAAGTTGCATAATTATATTTTATAGTCTTTACTATCTTAAAGTATGAAAATATAAAATAGCTAAAATCTGATTAAAAACATAAATATATAATATAATAAAATATTGCAAAAGAGATATTTATATAATAAATGAATTAATTATTCATATTTATAATCAAGATATAATTACCGTTCTTTAAGAACATCTAACTAAAATGTAGTCTATCGGATGACAGGCGGAGAATTTGCATGGAAAATAATAGTGAGGAGTCGGAAGTTCGTCGTACGGGCGAAGAAGCAGATGTTGAAATCGAGGAGGGTCCAGATGAAGAAGAGGCAGATACTGACCTCGAAACTGATCGTTTACTTGGACAGCAAAGAACAGACGACCAGGGTTTTTACGACGACAAGGTAAGATATATAAAATATAAAAATAATAAAAATTGTTTAGTACATAAGTGTTTTTGTAATATTTTAATGAAAATAATTTTTAATACAGTTTCAAATAATTCAAAAATTTTAGAAAATCATAAAAGAATCATCTATAATAAAAAAGAAAGAAAATTTGAAATATATTGATATTATTATGTTTAGGATAAAATTCTTTTTAGTTAAATGTGATTATCCCATTTCTTTTTAGACTGGCGAACATGAAAATAATTTCTTAGACCTCTCAGTAGGTACTGGTAGTAGCGAGGATCTCGGAGAAACAGAAGTCGGATTACAAGTCGGACATTCTCGCAATTTTACATTGAGTCCTGAAACGACTGATTGCGATAGTAATTGTGGAGATCTCGATAGTGAAGTTTCTTTAATGATGATGGATAATGAGCTGATACCAGCTAGCGGTCTTCTTGGATCGGTTGGTGATTTAGGAAATAATTCAGATTCTTTGAGAATATACGCTAGCATGCCAGTTCTTGAAGATGGCTTATCCAGTGGACATGCTAGTGATACTGATAATAATAATCCAACTGTGATGTTGATGAAGCGACAAATTAATGAAATTGAAAAAGAAATTATTCAGCGTAGTCGTGTTAATGATACTACTCATCCAGCCATAACAGAATATGATTTACTCATGATGAAAGATCTTCCTGGTGTAGACTTTAACAAAGATATTTTACGTACCTTCAAAACTTCCACACCTGATTTATTTGTTCCCAAAAAGGAAAATTCATATGATACAGATGAGATTGAGTTTAAAGGTCTGGTTCCATTAGGTACACCACCACCACCAGCACCTCAAGCTAAACAAAACGTTAATATGGAAATAGATGGTAAAGTTGAAGCTGCTATTAAAGACATTAGAATGGCTTTACAGAGGACTAAGACTTTACCTGTGAAATCTTCTACAGAAGAACCAACTGAACCTAATGTCAGTCCAATTTGGATACCAAGGTATTTCACTTTCTTTTTTCTTCAATTTACATTATTTCATTTTTGTTTTAAATATTTGTATATCTATAATACGAATTAAAGTGAAGATTTATTATATTCAAATTTTAATTTATGAATTATAATTTTTATTGTTTCTATTATTCTTACAAAGTTTTAAATATAATTTTTCAGTGTCATATTTCATTTTGCTTGAAACTTACATATAGCTATCTTTAAGAGGTCAATATGAACAATAAAATCGACGAATAAATTATGCATTTGTAACATTAAATATTATACTTTCATGAAAAATTTGTACAATATATATTTATTCGTTGTGCGCTAATATTTATTAATAATTTCTTTAATTCACATTTATATCTGTAATAAAGCATTTTTTAGTTATATATTTATAGTTATACTAATAACATATTTCAATTGGTATTTTATAATGTTTAATATAAATCATTAAGGATATTAAAAATTACTATAACTTAGAGTCTGGTTTATAAATTTTTAATCTCAATACTTTGTCAAATATATGTACTGTATAAGTTGCATAATTATATTTTATAGTCTTTACTATCTTAAAGTATGAAAATATAAAATAGCTAAAATCTGATTAAAAACATAAATATATAATATAATAAAATATTGCAAAAGAGATATTTATATAATAAATGAATTAATTATTCATATTTATAATCAAGATATAATTACCGTTCTTTAAGAACATCTAACTAAAATGTAGTCTATCGGATGACAGGCGGAGAATTTGCATGGAAAATAATAGTGAGGAGTCGGAAGTTCGTCGTACGGGCGAAGAAGCAGATGTTGAAATCGAGGAGGGTCCAGATGAAGAAGAGGCAGATACTGACCTCGAAACTGATCGTTTACTTGGACAGCAAAGAACAGACGACCAGGGTTTTTACGACGACAAGGTAAGATATATAAAATATAAAAATAATAAAAATTGTTTAGTACATAAGTGTTTTTGTAATATTTTAATGAAAATAATTTTTAATACAGTTTCAAATAATTCAAAATAATGATCTTATTGACTAATAAAGTAATATAAATTGAAAATATTAAGATACATTTCTAAGAATGATAATATATATATATGTATGTATAAAGTGAGATTGCTATTTTGACAAAATTTATATTAAAAATTAGAATCTTTTATCAATATATCAAACACATACAGTACCGTTTTCTATGAAAAAATAATGAATATTAATTTCACTTCAGTCACATAGCTTTAAAATATGGACACATTTTATATTGTCTATGACATACCAAAATAAAAAATGATAAAACCATTTGAAAATGGTATAAACATCAATTTTTGATATTGAACTCTTAATATTTTTTATATTTGTTAAAGAAAGTGATAATTACTATTGATTTTATTATTGTGGAATATTTGTTAGAAAATATTCATAGTAATTGCCTTTTTAATTTTACATCATAATTTAAATGATTAAAAACATTTTTATTTTTTAAATATAATTGTGTGAGAAATTATTATTGGTACTGTACGTTAAAAGGTATTTTTTTGTTAATTATTTTATGAGTATGTAATTATATATATATTAAAAACAAAAATATTTATAAAAGTGATAAATTCTCACATTATACAGTTTTGATTTGATAACAAGTAATTCTCCTTCAGATTTAATCCTTTATTTAGTAATATACACAAATTATAAAATAAACATCTTTTTATGTCTACATTATTCAGATTATTGTAACTCTATTTATATCACCATACAAGTATAGTTGCTTCTTCCAAGTTGTCAGTATAAAAACATATCCTGTGAAAAAGATGCAAATTTTGATGTACCATCTTGTACATTCTACTGTTATATTTCCTTATTATTTTGTAGCTATATTATTAATATTACTTATTAAATATCCTTTTGTTTCTTCTCCTTTTTCTTCCTAGCTTTCTTATAAATCATATTCCCTATTATTTGTAATATACATTATGTATATAATGGGTTTATGCACGAATGAGACAAAAAATAATTGTAATTATAGACAACAATATAATTAATTACTAATTGTAAAAAAGTAAAGTTTGAAATTTCTGATTATAACTGAAAAATTTCTATATAATTACTCTTTAAAAATTACTAATTTAAATTTATTTTTTCTTTCTATATTAAGTATAAAATTTTTTAAAAATGTTCTGTAACATCTGAAAAGAATTTTTAAGAATGTTATAATTTTCATTAAACATTATATTACATTAACTTAACATGTAATTACATGATACAAATAATATAGTTTATAGTTTCTAATAGTAGAAATTAATTTAGAAAAAGAAAAATTTTATTTCATAAAAGACTTAAAAAATTCTTAAGGAAAAATTAAAATGGTTTTCTGTTTGTATTTTGTTTATATTTTATAAATATATAAGTGCAGTTAAATACAAATTTGATGTTAAAAAAATCTTATTTTTAATACTCTATTCTTATATCTATTCGAAAGATTTTATAATATTATCTGTAACACATAAAAATTAGTTTGCTTAAAAGAGGTTAGACTAAATAAAGGATTAAGGTAAACAAAGAATGGAGGATCTATCTAAAAGTGCCTTAGGTAATGCATGATTTGTGTAGGGGTACTTTATCTTAAGGGTAAGCAGACTAACATAATAAATATAATTGGTGTTACATAGGGGTGGAGGAAGCCTAAGACTAGGACAATGTTACCACCGATAAGTGGAAAACTGTCAACTCCTAAGCAAACTCCCCCGAAAAGCCTGAGTGTCGTTCCGGTAGAAAGTCCGCTAGCACCTTCGGAACCCTTAGCTTCGACCTCTGCCTGTGTATCCACGTCCGCTTCTGCCTCTATTTCACCTCCTCCGGTAGTTTCCGTTATACAACCATCGCCTTCCGATTGTGATGTTACCGCTCCTACACAACCTGCGACGAGTCCACAGAAGACTCCAGCCAAAAATTCTCCCTCGTCCCCTCAGAGTCTCAAGGAATCCAGCAACAAGGTGAAAAAGGTGCCCCTTCAATTACATTACATCAACCTATCTTCTTCTATTATGGATGCTACTGATCATACTGCTACTACTCTCTTTTTTGTTCAGTTACTCTCATTATTAGTGTAAGTGATATATTCAGAAGACTAAAAACGATGATAAATTATATACAGAGTATTTCTCTTATTACAGAACTGAAAGGCAGTATCGCCACAGAAACGGTGAAATGAGAATACTATGTTTATATATACAGCAGTGCCTTGGAAACTGGTCGAAGGTTAGGTTTGAATCTGGCCCGCCGAGTGTGAGTGAGATAAAGATACATGACACGTGACAGTAACACGTTTAGTTGTATATCTTAAGTAGATGAAGTCGGTGGTTCGTTTCATGATGTTAATTTTAAATACTGGGGTAACAGTCGGCCAATTTCCGAGGTAAATCTCAACCAATTTTCAAGACACTACTGTCTGTATATCTATGTAATGTGTCAATCGGTCTTTACCATAATTTGATGGATCATACAAGAATGATATTGATTTGTTAGGTTAAGGTAAAGATCGATTGATTGAGATGATATATACATATGCATATACATACATGATGCTTCTGTCACAGTGTTTTTATAACGGCTCTGCTTTGAGTCCTCTAGCGAAAAGATTACTCTGTATTTAATCAAATCTAACGTACTTTATTTATTCTTCGTGATACGATCTTTTTGCAGTTATAAAAAGAAAATGATTAATATTGCAATTTTTCGATTAAAGTAGTAGATACTTTTGAGAGATATTATAGACGATTTATTCATGTTTTCTTTTCCTATATTCATATTTTTATAAAATTACATGTTCATAATTTTTTTTTTTTTATTATATAAATAAATAACATGGATATTAGAGTTAAATGAATTTTTTTATATTAAAATTGGATATTACTTAATATTAATAAAATGAATTGTATATGAATATTTTTTAAAATGCATTTTTTAATCGTTTCAGTCTGTTAATTTTTGGAATGCATTTTTGTTAAAACTGCAATATTTTTAGAAGTTTCATATTTTTCGTTTAAGTTCTGAAAGTTCAGATTTTTAGAGTAACTGATAACATAATGATAGAATCTTAGTTCATTCTTCCTAATCAATAGCATCACTTGCTATTTTTTCCACTACATAGAGACCATTATGCATGCCTTCCGTCTTTTCTTCCTTCAGTGATTAACTATGATAAATATGATACTAATCTAATGTAAAAATATTAATGCAATTTACAAACTATGTAAACACAAAGTAATGATAAATATTTACATATTATACCATAAATGCATGCATAATAAATTGCTTCATTTTCAGTTCAGTGCAGAAAATATTATTTAAAAATCATTTTTACTGTTTTGGTCGTCATAATTTTTGAAATTAAACGTTTGTAACAATTGTCATAAACAAATTTTATAACAATATTATGAATTAAGAATCGTTTTAAAATATAAAATTATGCAGAAAGTGCTAAATATAGTACTTTTTAATTATCTTACTTTTTTATATTTTTTTTTATAACTATCCATCATTACTATATATTTTTTTATGTATTGTATTTTAAGAGATATAGGTAATACCAAGGCAGTAAAATATATAATACCACAAAAGCTAGATAAAATAATATTTTCCAAGATGTAATTAAATAATAAATTTTTTGTACCTATATTTAATTTAATTGATATTTTTATGAACCGAATTTTTTTGATAATCTCTATACAAGGAGTATTTGCATAATGTATAATGGTTTACAAATTTTAAAAATATCGATATTGCTTAAAATATTCACAAACATGCACAAACATTCGCAAATATACACCATTACTGAATAGCGATTTTAAAAGTGTATTATATTTTATGCATGAAACGATTTTTTATATTTTTTTTATTTTTCAAGTAAATAAAAATTGCTTAAAAAGATGTAGCATTATTAAATCGAAAGATAATAGTTTAATTTTTTGCTTAAATTATACGAAATGCGAAGAAGCTTAAATATTCCATATAATCAGAAACTTATTTAAGATTAATTATAATTACATAAATATCCTTTTTTAAACATAATTGCCAAGACATTTAGATCGTAAAATTATTGCATGACTAAAACTTTGGCAATTCATAAAAAATATAATTTGCAAAAGCACGTAATTATAATATTGTACGATAAATTTCCGTTTGTTTTATTACACGGACTAATTTAATGTTTTATGTTTGACAGGAAAAAGAAGAGAAGAAGAAAAGCAGAAATAAAGAAGGTAATGAAAACTATTTCTATATTTTTTGTGAGTACAAGCAAAATATACGTTATTTCGCTATTTATTAGTACTTTTCATAAAAAATTTGTAACATTTTTGTTAGTAAATTTATAGTAATTTATTATAAATTATTTTTAAGAGTTTATATTATTTGAAAGATCATCTACTATTGTGTAATACATTTTTCTAACTGTAAATGAACTTATTGTAGTATATAAATACAATTACATATGAATGCACTTTTTTTTTATAAAACAGCTTTATTTTAAAATTAATGCACAGAGAAAAGATTCAAGTTATTTTATTATATTTAAACATATTCATTTATCAAGATAATAGTTATAATATTTGTTATCTCCAAAAATTAATAATGAAATGAAATCTTTATATAGTTATGATTCATATAGTTATACAGTTTAGAAAAGTGAAAAAATATTAGCATCACGTTAATTTTGAAACTAAATTTAAAAGGAAACTTGTTAATGCATGCATTCAAATACACTAGAAAATTCATATTTTTATGTCTTTTTATAGAGTAAATAGAATACTGCTGCTGTCTCTTATTCCTCCATTAAAAAAATAGTCAGTTATTTCCATACAAAAAATGATTCACATTATCAAATATTCATATTTGAAAACTTTTTATTATTTTGGATAGTTAAAGAGTTATGATAAAAAGGGTGTATTTAATAAGAACAGTCACGTTTACACATGAGTATCTTTATAATCACTTTAATATTATTTTAATTATTATATTACTTAGATAGAAAAATATCAGCATTTTTTAAGATTATAATATTGTTTTGTGTAAATATAAATATGCAATTAATATTGAAAAAATATAAACAGTTATTTGATAGCATTATTGTTCTTAAAGTATTATACTCCAAGTATCTGTTCAAAGATATGCAATCTAAAAATGTTACATTTTTGTACTTGAAATAGTTCAAAGATATAGTTAAGTTGATAGTTGAATGTCTTTTATTTTTATTTTGATAATTATTCAACTGGATAATGATAAAGATGAGCATAATTTCTTGAATGTTTTGTATGTGAAATATAATGCTTGTTAATTAACTAACTACTTAAATCAACACTGACTATGCATCACTTAGACATCTCTTTCTTAGTTTTAATTAAACTTTAGAGAAGTTTAATTAAACTTTTTTTACAACTATGATTCTCTCACCTGGTTCGCAAATTTTTTGGCTATTGCCTCCATTTATTTTTCCTTTACTCGACTTTCACTGATTATCTATAAATTATTAAAATAGATTAGATAGATTAGTCACAGATCACTTATTACAAATAACAAAATCATCCATTTTTATTTTTTAATTACAGAAAGAACCATTTTCACAGTTAATATAAAATCATAAATATTATAAGTAATTAGCCTTAGACTAATTAATAGAAAAATTATTTAAAGTCTTGCTTTGTTATACATATAGGAACCTAAACGTGTAACCTAACTCAACTAGAAATAATATGATTGTAAAGGTTACATAACTGCAAATGATATATTAATATTTTGTTATTGAGATAGCTGTTGTTAAATTTAACATCATTTTCTTAAAACATTTTTTTTATTTCGCCTAGTTAAAGTATTATAACGGAAAATAGTAAAGCTAATTGGTATCGAATACATACTAAGAGAAACGTATTTTGTGTTGAAAATTATGTTATTAAATGTACAAAGCATCATCCATTTAAGTGCATGTAATCAAACTTTTATTCAAATTTTGATACGTTAATTTATAGTATCTTTTGCACTAAGTAATAATTTTTTCTTTTTTCTTTTTGAGCTTTTTACTAAGAGTAGTCGTTTTACTATACCCAAAAATCTAAGCTTTGGAGTAAAAATGTATTTACTGTTCTTTGATCGTACTCAGAGTCTATAAATGGTTTGAAATAATTTTAAAGGATAAGACAAAAATTTCACTATCAAAGAAAAGTATGTAATCATGCTAATTTTAATTAACGTTTGAGGAAATATCATGGAAAAAATGAATATATCGTTGCGAGTTGAAGAATGAAGAATGTTTTAATTGCTCGTTATGAAGATAATCATAATCTCCAATTAATAAATAATTGTTAATTTTTCTTTGGAAAATATCTTCTGTTATAACTGTTTAACTATGCAAAATGAAGAAGTTGCTTAAAATAATCGCTAGTACGTTAAATTAAATTTACATTAAAATGCAAAAATTTGTAAGATAATAAGATAAATCTTCATCACTTCTTAAAAGAGATAGTAGCAGTTTCTCATGTAAAGAGTTCTATAAATATCACAGAAATTAACACAAAAAATATTTCATTGCTTCGATAGTCATTTCTTAGAAATTATAAATGAATAAAAAATGTGTACTTAATTGAACTACACTTAATATTATATGCTTATAATTTAATTACAATATTATCGTGGTTCGCAAAATCTGTTAGATACGACGTGTGTGATTTATCTGAAAACGTGTGAATATATCGAAAAATAAAAATGATTTAGAGAAATCTTTAAACACGAGTTGTTGAGTACCAAGAGCTACATATATGATGATATTTGTTTGATGACCTGGGAAGCTTTATAAAAATTATGTCTAAATTTTGTAATTGAATCGCATTTTTTCTTTTTTTTTTTTGCGCAGATTCTATGAACTTTTTGATATGCAACAACTTTTGTCTGAAGGATCTTTGTAAATGATCTGTATACTTGTTAAGTTATTTACACATTTCCAAGTAAGTTACGCACACACTGTTCGCACGGGACATCGATACAAATTACAAATACAAATATGCTTTACTCAATCATTTCCTAAATATATAATAATACTAATAAGCGTATAAATTGTGTCTTTCATTTGCTGCATTCCTGTTGGATATACTCGGTAGGTATCATTAAAGTGAGACCTATAATTCTTAATTTCCAGACTTGCCATTTAACCAGTTAAACAACTTTGGAGAAGTTAAACGAACAGATTCAATTACAAATTGACATTACCCACAATTCTCTCGCCATTTTGCCTAATTTATACCGTAAAGCTTCTGGTCAGTTTTGAGATATCAAGTTAAACATCTTTGGGAATTCCCAAGGAAAGAAAAATGAATTTAACTTCAGATTAACATTATACGCAATTTTCTGTTCATTTTACCCAACTGACATCATCAATCTTCTGACCAGCGTTGGGATGTCAAGTACGAAATCTTGACGTCACCCAATTTTTAATCACGACGACTAGATTTAGACTTGGAGTGGGGATGCGTACCATTTCGTAAGGATGGTATAGCGGCGAGGGGAGGGTACTGTTTGGAGGGGTAAGAATCCCCATTCCGAGTCCAAATCTACTCGTCACGTGATAAGAAATTGGGTGACACCATGATTTCGCACTCGATATTTCAACATTCCTTTTGACTTTAATCTATGTAATATCTAGTAGACGATACGATATTGAAATTGTATTTGATATTGTTTTATTTATACAAATTTGAACGCAATAAGGAAGACGGTAATCTTATTAAAAAGAAAAAAATTAATAGAGCGTTGTTTTTAATCTTGCACGGTATGAAACAGCTTCGAACAAGATATTTAACTGGTTTAGAGACATTAGCATCGCAGAATGCTTACAAAACGAAAATCTGTGTCTCTTTAAAACAGTTTCGATAAGATAACAAACATCTTGATAATAGCCAGGTTTAATTCGTTCTCTACAATCTATATATCAATATCAATGCTACCTAGTATTCCTCGAACGATCTTCTTCGATATACCAATAAATCATTCAGATTTTGGATCAATCCAAAAATTTACTAGTCTAGCAAAATCAAATAAAATCAAGTCTAGGATGATTTAAAATAACAAGGAGCACAGAGAGTAAAAGAATTCACAAACAAGTGAACATTAACTTTTCATGTGCAACGATTATCTGTAAATTGTCAAATGTATTATTCAGAAGTAGCGTGAAATATATTTTCATCGAGAGCGGGTTAAAGAACTGTGAACAGCATTGACATTGTACTATGTTTATTTTCTCACCTAAACTTTCAATGGATACAAAGAACCATTGTAGCAGTCAGAGAATAAACGAAGAACTGGCAGTTTTATTGAAATATGAAGGAAAATCATGCCACGGCACGAGGCAAAGTTGACAAGAGACACAGATGTCAAAGACATCGCAGAGATTTCGAAAAACGATGAAGCCTCGATAAAATTTCTTCCCATATCGATTCACGTGTCTTCGATTAGGCTTCTTCGCTCACCGTTTGACTATGTCTCGGC